>NC_092377.1:116259375-116427982 GCF_030028105.1 Mobula birostris
ATACAAATAGTAGGAGATATATTGTTACACTTAAAAAAAGTAATTGCAAAACCAAGTAGTGTAAATTAACAAAGCTCCCAAACATGTAGAACTAACCACGGATAATACAAAGCAAAAAAAAACACTGAAAAAAAATCATGAAAAAGAAAATAAAACAAAACAAAAAAAAAGCAAACCCCATCCCCAAAGAAAAACAAAATTAATCAACTAAACTAAAAGACTTGGGCAAACTAACAACTTAAAAATGGAAAAGAAGAAAACTTTAGTGTCGACGACTCCATTCCCCTCCAACAGCAGTACAGAGAGATAAAACAAGTTTGGAAATGATCAAATTACATCAAATGAAAATGCTGAATGAATGGCCTCCAAGTTTTTTCAAACTTAATGGAAGGGTCACAAACTGCACTTCTAATTTTCTCCAAATTCAAACACACCATAGTTTGTGAAATACAGTAGGAGGGTTAATCTCTTTCCAATTCAACAAAATGGACCTTCTAGCTATTAAAGTAAGAAATGCAATCATCCTTCGTGATGAAGAGGTTAAAATATTTAAGTCTATCATTGGTAGTCCAAAGATAGCAGTAATTGGATGAGGTTGTAAGTCTATATTTAGGACCGTTGAAATAATATCAAAAATATCTTTCCAATATTTCTCCAACAAGGGACATGACCAAAACATGTGGGTTAAAGAAGCTATCTCGGAATGACATCTGTCACATATTGGATTAATATAAGAGTAATAACGAGATAGTTTATCTTTGGACATATGAGCCCTGTGCACTACTTTAAACTGTATCAACCTATGCTTAGCACATACAGAGGATGAAATCACCAACTGAAGAATTTTTTCCCATTTTTCAGTCGGTATATTAATCTCAAGTTCTCTTTCCCAGTCAGCTTTAATTTTATTAGAAGCATCAGGACATAAATTCATAATTATATTATATATAATTGCTACTACACTTTTCTGAGAGAGATTTAAATCTAAGATTTTTTCCAAAGTGTCCATTGGATATGGATGTGGAAAATTAGGGGAGACAGTAATTAAAAAGTTTCTAATCTGTAGATACCTAAAAAAGTGAGATCTGGGTAAGTTATATTTATTAGAGAGTTGATCAAAAGACATAAAACAATTATCCAAAAATAAATCGCGAAAAGATATTATACCTTTGGTTTTCCAATCAAAGTAAGCTTGATCCATCGTGGAAGATTGAAAAAGAAAATTTGATATAATGGGACTTGCTAGAATAAATTGATTAAACCCAAAAAATCTTCGGAATTGAAACCATATACGTAAAGTATGCTTAACTATTGGGTTGTTCATTTGTTTATATGATTTAAAAGAGTAAAAGGAAGTAAAGTTCCTAAAACCGAACCCAAGAAAAACCCTTGTAATGAATTAGATTCAAGATTTACCCAATGAGGGTTTAAAGATGCGTCCAAATCTTGTAACCAAAATTTTAAATATTGAATATTAATTGCCCAATAATAGAATCTAAAATTCGGGAGGGCGAGCCCCCTCTCCTTTTTAGATTTCTGTAGATACCTTTTACCTAACCTAAGATTTTTATTCTGCCAAATATATGAGGAAATTTTTGAATCTACGTTATCAAAAAAAGGATTTTGGGATAAAAATTGGAACCGATTGGAATATATACAAAAATTTGGGCAAAATGATCATTTTAATAGCATTAATCCAACCAATCAAAGACAAAGAGATTGGGGACCATTTGGTAAATAAAAGTTTAATCTGATCAATTAAAGGTAAAAAATTAGCTTTAAATAAATCTTTATATTTTTTCGTAATTGTTATCCCTAAATATATAAATGAATCAGTAACTAATTTAAATAGTAAACGTCCATAAATAGGTACATGCTTATTTAAAGGGAATAATTCACTCTTACTAAGATTCAATTTGTAACCAGAGAAGTTACTAAATTGAGCTAACAGATCTAGGATAGCAGGAATTGACTTCTCCGGGTTAGAGATGTATAACAACAAATCATCTGCATATAATGATAATTTCTGTATTTCGTTTCCACGGGTAACACCAACAATATTTGGCGAGTCATGAATAGCAATTGCTAAAGGTTCAAGAGCAGTATTAAATAGTAAAGGACTAAGAGGGTAACCTTGCCTAGTACCACGAAAAAGATGAAAAAAAGGAGATCTATAATTATTTGTACAAACCGAGGCTACCGGAGAGTAATATAACAATTTAATCCAAGATATAAATGTCAAATTAAAATTAAATTTCTCAAGAACATTAAATAAATAAGGCTATTCAACTCTGTCAAAGGCTTTCTCAGCATCTAATGAAATAATACATTCCGGGGTAGTAAATGAGGGGGTGTAAACAATATTCAGTAACCTCCTAATATTAAAGGATGAATAGCGATTTTTAATAAATCCGGTTTGATCCATGGAAATAATTTGAGGTAACACCTTCTCCAGTCTAGTTGCTAGAATTTTTGAAAAAATTTTAGAGTCTACATTCAGAAGAGATATCGGTCTGTATGATGCACAATCAGTAGGATCTTTATTCTTTTTAAGAATTAAGGAAATAGAGGCTTCATAAAACGATTGTGGTAATTTACCTAAACTGATTGCTTCCTTGAATATTCTAGACAATTTAGAAATAAGAATGGAGGAAAAAAATTTTAAAAATTCCACTGTAAACCCATCCGGACTGGGTGCTTTACCGGAATTCAATGATGAGATTGCAGTTATTATTTCTTCCTCTGAAATGGAAGTTTCTAATGATAGGCAATCTTCGGGTGATAGTTTCGGAAAACTCAATTTACTTAAAAAATCATGCATGAAATTAGAATCATGAGGAAAATCAGAGTGATATAAAGAGGTATAACATTCTTGAAAGGTTTGGTTTATCCCAGCATGATCAACTGTGAAAGTATCATCCTGTTTGCGAATCTTAGTAATTTGACGTTTAACCGAATCAAATTTCAATTGGTTAGCCAGTAATTTACCCGATTTATCGCTATGAATATAAAAATCACTTCTAGTTCTCATTAATTGATTTTCGATCGAGGATGTTAATAATAAGCTATGTTCCAATTGGAGTTCAACTCTGTGTTTGTACAGCTCCTTACTGGGAGAGAGAGCATATTTTTTATCGACTTCTTTAGTTTTATCAACCAACAGAAGTATTTCATTGTTAATACGTCTTTTCAAACCAGCTGAATAGGAAATAATCTGACCACGGATATAAGCTTTAAAGGCGTCCCAAACAGTTCCATTGGAAACTTCTTCCGTAGTATTAGTTGAAAAGAAGAAATCAATCTGCTCCTTTATAAATTTGACAAAGTCCTGATCTTGAAGCAAAGTAGGGTTAAATCGCCATTATCTACTAGTACAAGAGGTGTCCATTAACTTGATGGAAAGTTTCATTGGAGCATGATCTGAAATAGCAATAACGTCATAATTGCAATCAACTACATATGGAATCAAATGAGAGTCAATCAGGAAATAATCAATTCAGGAAAAAGAACGATGTACGTGTGGAAAAAAAGGAGAATTCCTTATCATTTGGATTTAGAAATCTCCAAATTTCTGAAATCCCAGAATCCAACATAAAAGAGTTAATAATAGTAGCCGACTTATTCGGTAAAGCCGGACTACCTATGGATCTGTCCAACATGGGATTCAAACATAAATTAAAATCACCGCCCATTATCAGCATATGCTCGTTTAAATTAGGAAAGGAAGTGAGTAAGTGTTTAAAAAATTCAGGATAATCCACATTTGGAGCGTAAACATTAACCATAGCGACCTTTTTATTAAAAGGTACCCCAGTAATTAACAGAAATCTGCCATTAGGATCTGAAATAATGTCTTGATGAATAAATGTAATTGAGGGATCAATAAAAATTGAAACGCCTTTAATTTGGGCTTGAGCATTTGAATGGTATTGTTGTTTTTTCCAAAACTTAAAGAAGCATTGATTGTCCTCTTTCCTTACGTGAGTCTCTAGTGCAAAAATAATATGAGCATTCAGTCTTCGGAACACTTTGAAAATCTTTTTCCGTTTTATTGCATGGTTTAAACCATTTGTATTCCAAGAGACAAAATTAATAGTATGAGCCATAATTGAAAATTAACCCTTTGGTAAGTAAGCGGTTAACCATAATGTGAGCTCATGAAATCGGAAGAGGAATACATGATTAGAGAGGAACCGGAAATCTCGACACTGCGGACATCTTTGTAGTTCTGAATCAGCCCAATAGAAAAAATTAGAAAAGAAAAAGACTACCCCCTCCCCCAGCCCCAAGTAGAACCCCGAACTAAGCCAGAGAAGGCTGAAGAAAGCACTAACTAATACTAATTTTAACCCTATTTCTGCAGGGGGCAACTCCAAAAATATATGTTAAATAGATGACCTCCCGAAGACTAATATATGTAAAAAATAAACAGTATAGTAAATTAGTCTACATGGTAAAAATTACTAAAATATATGAAATAAAAAAAACAGTATCAGTACATATAATTAGGGAACATATAATGAAGGAACCATGGGTGACAAGTGAGGTGGAAAATCTAGTCAGGTGGAAGAAGGCAGCATACATGAGGCTTAGGAAGCAAGGATCAGATGGGTCTATTGAGGAATATAGGGAAGCAAGAAAGGAGCTTAAGAAGGGGCTGAGAAGAGCAAGAAGGGGGCATGAGAAGGCCTTGGCAAGTAGGGTAAAGGAAAACCCCAAGGCATTCTTCAATTATGTGAAGAAAAAAAGAATGACAGGAGTGAAGGTAGGACTGATTATCAGATAAAGGTGGGAAGATGTGCCTGGAGGCTGTGGAAGTGAGTGAATACTTCTCTTTGGTATTCACCAATGAGAGGGAACTTGATGATGGTGAGGACAACATGAGTGAGGTTGATGTTCTGGAGCATGTTGATAATAAGGGAGAGGAGGTGTTGGAGTTGTTAAAATACATTAGGACGGATAAGTCCCCGGGGCCTGACGGAATATTCCCCAAGCTGCTCCATGAGGTGAGGGAAGAGATTGCTGACCCTCTGGCTAGGACCTTTATGTCCTCGTTGTACACGGGAATGGTACCGGAGGATTGGAGGGAGGCAAATGTTGTCCCCTTGTTCAAAAAAAGTAGTAGGGATAGTACGGGTAATTATAGACCAGTGAGCCTTACGTCTGTGGTGGGAAAGCTGTTGGAAAAGATTCTTAGAGATAGGATCTATGGGCATTTAGAGAATCATGGTCTGATCAGGGATAGTCAGTATGGCTTTCTGAAGGGCAGATCGTGTCTAACAAGCCTGATAGAATTCTTTGAGGAGGTGACCAGGCATATAGATGAGGGTAGTGCAGTGGATGTGATCTATATGGATTTTAGTAAGGCATTTGATAAGGTTCCACATGGTAGGCTTATTCAGAAAGTCAGAAGGCATGGGATCCAGGGAAGTTTGGCCAGGTGGATTCAGAATTGGCTTGCCTGCAGAAGACAGAGGATGGTGGTGGAGGGAGTACATTCCGATTGGAGGATTGTGACTAGTGGTGTCCCACAAGGATCTGTTCTGGGACCTCTACTTTTCATGATTTTTATTAACGACCTGGATGTGGGGGTAGAAGGGTGGATTGGCAAGTTTGCAGATGACACAGAGGTTGGTGGTGTTGTAGATAGTGTAGAGGATTGTCAAAGATTGCAGAGAGACGTTGATAGGATGCAGAAGTGGGCTGAGAAGTGGCAGATGGAGTTCAACCCGGAAAAGAGAAAAAAGAGTGGGAATAAACGGGACCTTTTCAGAATGGCAGGCGATGACTAGTGGGGCACCGCAAGGCTCAGTGCTGGGACCTCAGTTGTTTACAATATATATTAATGACCTGGATGAGGGAATTAAATGCAGCATCTCCAAGTTTGCGGATGACACGAAGCTGGGTGGCAGTGTTAGCTGTGAGGAGGATGCTAAGAGGATGCAGGGTGACTTGGATAGGTTGGGTGAGTGGGCAAGTTCATGGCAGATGCAATTTAATGTGGATAAATGTGAAGTTATCCACTTTGGTGGCAAAAATAGGAAAACAGATTATTATCTGAATGGTGGCCGATTAGGAAAAGGGGAGGTGCAACAAGACCTGGGTGTCATTATACACCAGTCATTGAAAGTGGGCATGCAGGTACAGCAGGCGGTGAAAAAGGCGAATGGTATGCTGGCATTTATAGCGAGAGGATTCGAGTACAGGAGCAGGGAGGTACTACTGCAGTTGTACAAGGCCTTGGTGAGACCACACCTGGAGTATTGTGTGCAGTTTTGGTCCCCTAATCTGAGGAAAGACATCCTTGCCATAGAGGGAGTACAAAGAAGGTTCACCAGATTGATTCCTGGGATGGCAGGACTTTCATATGAAGAAAGACTGGATGAACTGGGCTTGTACTCGTTGGAATTTAGAAGATTGAGGGGGGATCTGATTGAAACGTATAAGATCCTAAAGGGATTGGACAGGCTAGATGCAGGAAGATTGTTCCCGATGTTGGGAAAGTCCAGAACGAGGGGCCACAGTTTGAGGATAGAGGGGAAGCCTTTTAGGACCGAGATTAGGAAAAACTTCTTCACACAGAGAGTGGTGAATCTGTGGAATTCTCTGCCACAGGAAACAGTTGAGGCCAGTACATTGGCTATATTTAAGAGGGAGTTAGATATGGCCCTTGTGGCTACAGGGGTCAGGGGGTATGGAGGGAAAGCTGGGGCGGGGTTCTGAGTTGGATGATCAGCCATGATCATAATGAATGGCGGTGCAGGCTCGAAGGGCCGAATGGCCTACTCCTGCACCTATTTTCTATGTTTCTATCTTTCTATAAGTGTGAGGTGGCACTCACAACACGCTGGAGGAACTCAGCAGGTTGGGCAGCATCCATGAAAAAGATTGGTCGTCGTTTCGGGCCAGAACCCTTCGTTTCCGGCCCGAAACGTCGACCGATCTTTTCCATGGATGCTGCCCGACCTGCCGAGTTCTTCCAGCGTGTTGTGAGTGTTGCTTTGACCCCAGCATCTGCAGATTATTTTGTGTTTATGAAGTGTCGGGTGGTACACTTTGGAAGGATAAACTCCAAGGCAGAGTACAAAGTAAATGCAGGATACTTGGTAGTGTGGAGGAGCAGAGGGATCTGGGGGTATATGTCCACAGATCTGAAAGTTGTCTCACAGGTAGATAGGGTAGTTAAGAAAGCTTATGGAGTGTTTGCTTTCATAAGTTGAGGAATAGAGTCTAAGGGTCACAGTGTAATGATGCAGCTCTATAAAACTCTGGTTAGGCCACACTTGGAGTACTGTGTCCAGTTCTGGTCACCTCACTATAGGAAGGATGTGGAAGCATTGGAAAGGGTACAGAGGAGCTTTACCAGGATGCTGCCTGGTTTAGAAAGTATGCATTATGATGAGAGATTAAGGGAGCTAGGGCTTTACTCTTTGAGGGAGAAGGAGGATGAGAGGAGACATGATAGAGGCGTATGAGATATTAAAAGGAATAAATAGAGTGGACAGCCAGCACCTCTTCCCCAGGGCACCACTGCTCAGTACAAGAGGACATGGCTTTAAGGTAAGGGGTGGGAAGTTCAAGGGGGATATTAAAGGAAGGTTTTTTACTCAGAGAGTGGATGATGCGTGGAATGCACTGCCTGAGTCAGTGGTGGAGGCAGATACACTAGTGAAATTTAAGAGACTACTAGACAGATATATGGAGGAATTTAAGGTGTGGGGTTATATGGGAGGCAAGGCAATATGGATAAGTTGTTCTTTAATGCTAACATAATGGAAACGGACAATAATTGGCCTCGGTCTAGATTCGGCGGATACCGATTTTGGACGCGGTATACAGTGGGCGCGGTCGAGCAATGGAGGTTCGTTGGGAAATACAGAACTAAGCACATCCTTTAAAAGTTGAGAAAAGAATATTGAAGGGTCTCCATCCTCAACGTCCTCAGGGAGACCAATTATACGAAAGTTCTGTCTTCTAGATTGATTTTCAAGATCAGTAATCTTGGATTTAAAATGTTCCAGTTGTTTAGTGGTCGAAGCTAAATTCTGCTCCAATTTCTTGATTTTTAAGTCACTCTTCTAAGATTTAGTATCTAGTTCAGAAATTTTACTTTGATGTTGCTTAACTTCACAATCTAGCCATTTCAGAGAATCTGTGATTGACTTTGTCTTCTTTAAAACTTTGACGTTGTTGTTCAAATTTTTCAGATAAATTTTGACATTGTTCATCAAATTTTTCCTCTAAAAGCTTCATCATAATCTCATAAGATAGCTCCGTTTGCTTAGGATCACCTTTCTTTTTCCTCTGTTCCCATTGGAATCTTTCCTGTCTTTTGTTTTGGATCTTGTACTCATTTCTTCAGACTTCACATTTAGAGTTCAAGAAATGATCAGTAAAATAAAATAAATCTTCTAGTGTAGGTAAAAATTGGTTAAGTAAGGGAGATCATAGGTTAAAAAAAAGATAACGAGAATGGAGCGAAGCCAAAGACGACCTCACTCCATGAGTGCTCCCTGCAGAAATCCAAAAGGATCCTTTTCTGGTTGGCTGCCAGTGAGTAGTGGTGTTCTGCAGGGGTCAGTGTTGGGACCACTTATTTTTATGTAAATGATTTGGATGATGGAAGAGTTGGTGGTGACGAAGGCAAATGTCGTGTTAGCTTTCATTTCAAGAGGTCTAGAATGTAAGAGCAAGGATGTGATGTTGAGGCTTTATGAGGCACTGCTGAGGCCTCACCTTGAGTATTGTGAACAGTTTTGGGCTCCTTATCTTAGAAAACATGTGCTGGTATTGGAGAGAGTTCAGAGGAGGTTCACAAGGATGATTCCAGGAATAAAAGGGTTATCATACAAGGAGTGTTTGATGGCTCTGGGTCTGTACTCGCTGGAATTCAGAAGAATGAAACCTTTCGAATGTTGAAAGGCCTAGAAAGAGTAGATGTAGAAAGGATGCTTCCCATGGTGGGACAGTCTAGGACAAGAGGGCATAGCCTTAGGATAGAGGCGTGCCCTTTCAAAACAGAGATGCAGAGAAATTTCTTCAGCCAAAGGGTGGTGCATTTGTGGAATTTGTTACCACATGCAGCTATGGAGGCCAGGTTGTTGGGTGTATTTAAGGCAGAGATTGATAGGTTATTGATTGGATATGGCTTCAAAGGTTACAGGGAGAAGGCTGGGAACTTGGGTTGAGGAGGAGATAGAAAAAAAGGATCAACCATGATTGAATGGCGGAGCAGACTTGATGGGCCAGATGGCCTAGTTCTGCTTCTATGTCTTAAGGTCTTATACCTTATCTCATTATGAATGTTAGCTTTATTTAGCACATGTACACTGACATGCATCGTTTGCATCAGTGACCAACTCAGTCAGAGAATGTGCTGAGGGCAGCCTGCAAGTCTTGCCACACTTAAGGCGCCAACATAGGATGCCTATAACTTACTAACCCACAGGCTTTAGAATGGGGGAGGAAACTGGAGCACCTGGAGGAAACCCACAGGGAGAACATGCAAACTTCTTGCAAACTTTGAGCTATTGTGCTGATTGCTCTGCTTCCATGCAGCCCCATTTAGATCCTATTTGGGCTTTGTGCTAGTGGTCATTATTCATTCACAAAATCTTTAAGGCAAGCTTCCAGTCTTTGGCATCAATGAGAAATGGAGGCAAATTAATTCCGGTCTTGCCCATGTATCCACTTATTGTAGAGATTTCTGGATAATAAACAGTTAGGAATCCTGTCCAGTTTTATCCCTCCCTCCCTTACTATTTGTGTACCCTGTTGTTTTATCCCTCCCTCCCTTACTATTTGTGTACCGTGTTGTATTTGTGTACCCTGTTGTAGCTCCTGTCAGCCTGACACAGCCTGGGAATCAGATCTGCAACTTCCCTGATTGGTATGTTTTAACCATGTGCACTGAGTCCTCAGGGAAATTCTAAACGTTTATATCTTTCCAGCAAAAAATATTAGAATTTGAATAGGTCTTTTATTTCACAGGATTGATAGAATTAGGTATATTTAGCATTCCAGTGTAATCCTCACCTGTAATTTAGTATACCAAAGAGTTTAGGGTGCTTTCCCTGTGCATGTTTGAAAGGAAGTTCTGCACTTTAAGTTAAACTCAGAATATTTTTCACATACCCATTCTTTTAATAGTCCTCAGATTTTAAGATATAATGACTTAAAAATCATTCAATGTATATAATACACTAGGTAGATAAATGCAGAGAAATTAAAAACCTCGTGGGACAGGCTTTCCTGCAGGAATTGAGGAACAAGTTTGTAGAGAGATCACAGACTATTGCAAGAAACCTAAGGTTATTAAAGTAGGTGATTTTAACTTTCCACATATTGACTGGGATTCCCATACTGTAAATGGACTAACACATTTGTCAAATGTGTTTGGGAAAGTTTCTTTAATCAGTGTGTAGTAGTCCCACCAAAAGTGTGCAATACTGGATCTGCTGTTAGGGAATGAGACAGGGCAGGTGACAGTAGTTTGTATACTGAATAGTTTGCATCTAGTTGTCAAAATGCCATTAGTTTCAAAGTAAATATGGAAAAAAGATAGGTCCGATCAGCTTGGCATTCAGGACGAGATTCTAAATTGGAGAAAGGCCAATTTTGATGGTATCAGAAAGGATCTGGCAATTATAGATTGGGGCAGGCATTTTTTGGCAAAAGTGTATTTGGCCTTCTAAAAGTGAAATTTTGAGAGTACGTGTCTACCAGAATAAAAGATCAAGGTAACAGGTGTAGAGCACCTTGGTTTTCAAGAGACATTGAGACCCTGGTTAAGAGAAAATAGGAGGTGCATACCAGGTATAGGCAGGTAGGAACAAGTGAGGTACTTATGGAGTATACAAAATGCAAAAGAACACTTAAGAAAGAAATCTGGAGGAGTAAATAAAGGCATGAGGTTGCCTTAGCAGACAAGGTGAAGGAGAATCCTAAGGATTCTACAGATATGTTAAGGGCAAAAGTATTGCAAAAGACAAAATTGGCCCTCCAGAAGGTCAGAATGGTAATCTATGCATGGAACCAAAAGAGATGGGGAAAATCTTAAACGGATTTTTTTCATCTGTATTTACTCGGGAGATGGACACAGAACCATTAGAAGTGAGACAAGGCAACAATGAGGTCATGGACTGTATGCGGATTACAGAGGAGTTGTTTGCTATCTTGAGGCAAATAAAGGTGGACAAATATCCAGGTCCTATACCTTTACACCCTGTGGGTATTCTAAGGGCCCAGGTATGAATATTTAGACAGACGGGGACTGATTAGGGATAGTCAGCATGGCTTTGTATATAATCGGTCATGTCTAACTAATCTTAGAATTTTTTGAGAAAGTTACCAGGAAAGTTGGTGGAAGCGAAGCAGTGGATGTTGTCTGCAAGAACTTTAGCAAAGCATTTGACAAGGTCCCACATAGGAGGTTGGTCAGGAAGGTTTCAGTCGCTTGGCATTCAAGATGAGGTAATAAATTGGATGAAACATCAGCTTAGTGGGAGAAGCCAGAGAGTGGTAGTAGATGGTCCCCTCTCTGACTGGAGGCCTGTGACATAGTCATAGTCATACTTTATTAATCCTGGGGGAAATTGGTTTTCATTACAGTTGCTCCATAAATAATAAATAGTAATAGAACCATAAACAGTTAAATAATAATATGTAAATTATGCCAGAAAATTATGAAATAAGTCCAGGACCAGCCTATTGGCTCAGGATGTCTGCCCCTCCAAGGGAGAAGTTGTAAAGTTTGATGGCCACAGGCAGGAATGACTTCCTATGATGCTCTGTGCTGCATCTTGGCGAATTGAGTCTGGCTGAATGTACTCCTGTGCCCACCCAGTACGTGATGTAGTGGATGGGAGACATTGACCAAGATGGCATGCAACTTGGACAGCATCCTCTTTTTAGACACCACCGTGAGAGAGTCCAGTTCCATCCCCACAACATCACTGGCCTTACGAATGAGTTTGTTGATTCTGTTGGTGTCTGCCACCCTCAGCCTGCTGCCCCAGCACACAACAGCAAACAGCACTGGCCACCACAGACTCGTAGAACATCCTCAGCATCGTCCAGCAGATGTTAAAGGACCTCAGTCTCCTCAGGAAATAGAGACGGCTCTGACCCTTCTTGTAGACAGCCTCAGTTTTCTTTGACCAGTCCAGTTTATTGTCATTTCGTATCCCCAGGTATTTGTAGTCCTCCACCATGTCCACACTGACCCCCTGGATGGAAACAGGGGTCACCGGTACCTTAGCTCTCCTCAGGTCTACCACCAGCTCCTTAGTCTTTTTAACATTAAGCTGCAGATAATTCTGCTCACACCATGAGACAAAGTTTCCTACCGTAGCCCTGTACTCAGCCTCAACGATGGCAGAGTCATCCGAAAATTTCTGAAGGTGACAAGACTCTGCAGTAGTTGAAGTCCGAGGTGTAAATGGTGAAGAGAAAGGGAGACTGTGGAGCCCCAGTGCTGCTGATCACTCTGTCGGATACACAGCATTGCAAGCACACGTACTGTGGTCTGCCAGTCAGGTAATCAACAATCCATGATACCAAGGAAGCATCCACCTGCATCGCTGTCAGCTTCTTCCCCAGCAGAGCAGGGCGGATGGTGTTGAACGCACTAGAGGAGTCAAAAAACATGACCCTCACAGTGCTCGCTGGCTTGTCCAGGTGGGCGTAGACACGGTTCAGCAGGAAGATGATGGCATCCTCAAGTCCTAGTCAGGGCTGGTAGGCGAACTGGAGGGGATCTAAGTGTGGCCTGACCATAGGCTGGAGCAGCTCCAGAACAAGTCTCTCCAGGGTCTTCGTGATGTGGGAGGTCAATGCCACCGGTCTGTAGTCATTGAGGTCGCTGGGGCGCGGCGTCTTTGGCACAGGGATGAGGCAGGACATCTTCCACAATACAGGAACCCTCCGGAGCCTCAGGCTCAGGTTGAATACATGGCGAAGTACTCCACATAGCTGAGGGGCACAGGCTTTGAGCACCCTGGTACTGACACCATCCGGTCCTGCAGCCTTGCTTGGGTTGAGACGTTTCAGCTGTCTTCTCAGCTGTAGAGCTGTGAAGCCCACCGTGGTGGTTTTGTGTGGGGAAGGGGTATAGTCATGAGAGCAGGGTAGGGGACTACTGGAGTGCTGCAGGGAACAGTGCTGTGTCCATTGTTGTTTATCATCTATGTCAATGACTTGGATGATTTGGTTAACTGGATCAGCAAATTTACAGGTGACACCAAGACTGGGGGTGTAGTGGACACGAGGAAGAATATCAGAGCTTGCAGCGGGATCTGAAGCAGCTGGAGAAATGGGATGAAAAATGGCAGATGGAATTTAATGCAGACAAGTGCGAAGTGTTGCAATTTGGTAGGACTAAAGGTCTTGCACAGTGAACAGCAGGGCACTGAGGTGTGTGGTAGGACATTGGGATCTGGGAAAGTGGTGTAACAGATAGATAGGGTTATAAAGAAAGCTTTTGGCACATTGGCCTTCATAAATCGGAAAACTACAGTGGATGGAATGTTATGTTGAAGTTGTATAAGACATTGATGAGGCCCACATTTCAGTATTATGTGCAGATTTGGTCTCCCACCAACAGGAAAGATGCAAGTAAGTTTGAAATCATTTTCGTTAACCTCCTTTGAACCCTCTCCAGTTTCAGCACGTTCTTTCTAAGATAAGGGGCCTAAACCTGTTCACAATACTCCGTGAGGCCTCACCATAAGCTTAATAAAATTTCAAACAATACACCTTTGCTTTTATATTCTAGTTCTCTAGAATTGCATTTGCCTTCCTCACCAAAGACTCAACCTGCAAATTTGCCTTTACTGCACGAGGACTCCCAGGTCTGTTTGCGCCTCAATTTTTTGTATTTCCTCTCCATTTAGAAAATTGTCAACTCTTTCATTTCTTCTATCAAAGTGCATGACCGTACAGTTCCCGACTCTGTATTCCATCTGCCATTTCTTTGCCCATTCTCCTAATCTAAGTCCTTCTGTAGCCTCTGTACTTCTTCAAACCGACCTGCCCCTCCACCGATCTTCATATTGCAAACTTTGCAACAAAGCCATTAATTCCAAATCATTGTCATGTAACGTAAAAAAATCGGTCCCAACATAGACCCCTGTGGAACACCACCAGTCATCAGTAGCCAGTCAGAAAAGTTTTGCTTTATTCCCACTCTCTTTCTCCTGCCAATCAGCCACTGCTTTATCCTGTAATATCATGGGCTCGTAGAATGTTAAGCAGCCTCATGCATGGCACCTTGTAAAATGCCTTCAAACTTATTTGGGACACAATTCCACTTAATAGGGACAGGAGACTGTTCCCAAATAGATTCTAACTATTATCAGTTGCACACATTTCATGTATCCATTAGACGCTACACATTGCTTAGAGTGAACGGTTTTTAAATAACATAAGTTGTGTGTGTTTGTCTTCAAAAACCAGTGATTTTTGTCACTAATAGTTGGCAAGAAATAAGCAGTGAGACAATTCTGATTTGTTTTGCTCACTGAGGCCTCAAGCATTCAGGCTTGGAGATGCCAGATACAGCCAGGAGTGAAAATGAAACACTTTCACTACTTCACAAGGAACTTAAAAATATTGACAATCATCTTGAATGTTATAATGAAAATGAATGCCCTCTTCTCACTGCTGCCATCAGGTAGTAGGTACAAGAGCCTCAGGACTTGCACCACCAGGGTCGAGAGCAGTTACTTTCAATCATTGGGTTCTTGAATAAAAGGGGATAACTATACTCACTTATTCCATCATTGAGATGTTCCCACAACTAATGATCTCACTTTAAGGACCCTTTATCTCATTATCTCATGTTCACATTATTTATTACTATTTGTATTTGCAATTTGTTATCTTCTGCACTCTGATTTTTCATTGATTTATTATATATATTATAGCAGTATAGAAACACAGAAAACCTACAGAACAATACAGGCTCTTTGGCCCACAATGCTGCGTGGAACGTGTACTTACTTTAGAAATTGCTTAGGGTTACCCATAGCCATTTTTCTAAGCTCCATGTACCATGTTATATAGAACAGTTATAATTCTATAGATTTAGACCATAAGACATAGGGGCAGAATTAGGGCATTCAGCCCGCTTGCCTTTTCATCATGACTGATCTCGGATCTCATTCAACTCCATATACTTGTCCTCTCACCATATCCCTTGATGCCCAACCAATCAGGGAACTATCAGCTTCTGCTTTGAATACGCCCACGGACTTGGCCTGCACCACCGTTTCTGGCAGAGCATTCAACAGATTCGCCACTCTTTGACTAAAAAAAATTCCTCCTTACTTCTGTTCTAAAAGGTTGCCTCTTAATTTTCAGGCTGTGCCCTATAATTCTGGCTACCCCCACATCCTCCCCACATCCACCTTATCTAGTCCTTCCAACATTTAGTAGGTTTCAATGAGATCCTCATATATTTTCTAAATTCCAGTGAGTACAGGTCCAAAGCTGCCAAATGCTCCTCGTATGTTAACTGCTTTGTTCCTGGAATCATCCTCGTGAGCCTCCTGTGGACTCTCTCCAATGACATCACATCCATTCTGAGATATGGGGCCAAAACTGTTGACAGTACTCCAAATGTGGCCTGGCTAGTGTCTTATAAAGCCTCAGCATTATCTCCTTGTTTTTATATTCTATTCCCCTTGAAATAAATGCCAACATTGCTTTTGTATTCATTACCACAGACTCATCCTGTGAATTAACCTTCTGATGTTTGAACCTTCTGTCCAATTTAGATAATAGTCTGCAATTTTGTTCCTTTTACCAAAATGCATTATCATACATTTGCCAACACTGTATTCCATCTGCCACTTTTTTGCCCATTCTTCCAACTTGTTCTGCTGCAATCGCATTGCTTTCTCAGCATTACCTACCCCTCCACCTATCTTTGTAACATCCGCAAACTTTACTATAAAGCCATCAATTCCACTATCTAAATCATTGACAAAATGCTGAAAGTAGTGTTCCTAGTATTGATCCCTGAGGAACACCAATAGTCACTGACAGCCAACCAGAAAAGATCCCCTTTATTCCCACTCACTACCTCTTGCCTGTCAGCCATTCCTCTATCCATGCCAATATGTTTTCTGTAACACCACAGGATTTTATCTTGTTAAGCAGCCTCATGTGAGGCACCTTATCAAATGCCTTCTGAAAATCTAAGCAAATGACATCCACCGCTTCTCCTCTGCTTGTTACTTCCTCGAAGAATTCTATCTGGCAAGATTTCCCTTTACATAAACCATGCTGACTTTAACTTATCTTATCATTAGTCTCCAAGTACCCTGAAACCTTGTCCTTAATAATGGATTCTGACACTTTCCCTACCACTGAGGTTAGGCTAACTGGCCTATAATTTCGTCTCTTCTGTCTTCCTCCCTCCTTAGAGTGGAGTAACATTTGCAATTTTCCAGTCCTCCAGGATCATGGCCAGAATCAAGTGATTTTTTGCAAGATTATGACCAATGCATCCATTAAGTCTCAGTAACCTCTCAGGGATTTAGTCTATCTGGGTCCCGGTCACTTATCCACCTTAAGACCTATCAGTTTGCCAAGGACATTTTCCTTTGTAATACCAATGGCTCTCAATCCTGCTCCCTGATTTTCACAGACTCTGGCATACGTCTGGTGTTTTCCACAGTGAAGACTGATGCAAAGTACCCATTAAGCTCATTTGTCACACATTACTACCTCTCCAGCATCATTCCAGTATCAACTCTCACCTCCCTTTTACTGTCTTTTATAACTGAGAAAACTTTTAGTATCTTGCTTCCAGCAGGTGCCATCTCTGCTCTTCAAGACTGCTTTGAGCACACTGACTGGCACATGTTCAGGGAGGCTGCAACCAATGGCGACTCTACCAACTTAGAGGAGTACACGGCATCAGTGACTAGCTACATCAGCAAGTTCATCGATGGGGCCAAGACCATCACTATACGAGCTAACCAGAGGCCTGAATGACCGCGGAGGTGCATGTGCTGCTGAGAACCCGTGACTCCGCCTTCAGAGCAGACGACAAGGCAGCCCTAACAACAGCAAAGGCCAAAATGTCCCGGGCCATCAGAGAAACAAAGCGTGCACACGCCCAGCGAATCCACAGCCACTTCCAAAACAGCGGTGACACGAGGCGCATGTGGAAGGGCATTCAGGATATAACCAACTACAAGACAACACCACCTGCCTGTGCTGGTGATGCCTCTCTCCCAGATGCATTGAACAACCTTTATGCTCATTTTGAGGCGGAAAATGACGTGGTGGCGAGGAAGACCACCCCTCCACCAAATGATCAGGTGCTGTGTTTTACCGTGGCCGATGTGAGGAGAACCCTGTGCAGGGTCAACCCACAGAAGGCTGCTGGACCAGACAATATTCCTTTTCAGAGTGCTTAGAGGATGTGCAGACCAGCTAGCAGAGATTCTTACTGACATCTTCAACATCTCCCTGAGCAGCGCCGTCGTTCCTACTTGCTTCAAGGCCGCCACCATCGTCCCCATGCCAAAGAAGTCTTCAGTGTTCTGCCTCAACGACTATTGTCCCGTTGCACTCACATCTATCATCATGAAGTGTTTTGAGAGGCTCGTCATGAGGCATGTCAAGACCCTGCTGTCCCCCTCACTGGACCCCCTGTAGTTCACGTACCGTCCCAACCGTTCAACAGACGACGCCATTGCCATCACCCTCCACCTGGCCCTAACCCACCTGGACAACAAAGACACGTACGTTCGAATGCTGTTCATAGACTTCAGCATTCAACACAATCATTCCTCAGAAACTGATTCGAAAGCTGAGCCTACTGAGCCTGAATACCTCCCTCTGCAACTGGATCCTAGACTTCCTGACTGGGAGGCCTCAGTCAGTCCAGATCGGAAGCAGCATCTCCAACACCATCACATGGGGGCCCCCCAGTGCTGTGTGCTCAGTCCACTGCTGTTCACTCTGCTGACCCACGACTGTGCTGCAGCACACAGCTCGAACCACATCATCAAGTTTGCCGATGACACGACCGTAGTGGGTCTCGTCAGCAAGAACGATGAGCCAGCATATAGAGGAGAGTACAGCAGCTAATGGACTGGTGCAGAGCCAACAACCTGTCTGTGAATGTGAGGACACGGAGTGACCACTCTCTGCTGAACATTGAGGACTCCTCCGTAGAGATCGTTAAGATCACCAAAGTTCTTGGTGTTCACCTGGCGGAGAATCTCACCTGGTCCCTCAACACCAGCTCCATAGCAAAGAAAGCCCAGCAGCGTCTCTCGTTTCTGCGAAGGCTGAGAAAAGTCCATCTCCCAACCCCCATCCTCACCGCATTCTAAAGAGGTTGTATTGAGAGCATCCTGAGCAGCTGCATCACTGCCTGGTTCGGAAATTGCAGCATCTAGGATCGCAAGACCCTGCAGCGGATAGTGAGGTCAAACATTTACACCACATGCTGCATCCATAAAGCGAACAGCGTTATGAAGGACCCCACGCACCCCTCATACAAACTCTTATCCCTTCTGCCATCTGGCAAAAGGCACCGAAGCATTTGGGCTCTCACAACCAGACTATGTAACAGCTTCTTCCCCCAAGCCATCAGACTCCACAATACCCAGAGCCTGGACTGACACCAACCTACTGCCCTCTACTGTGCCTATTGTCTTGTTTATTATTTATTGTAATGCCTGCACTGTTTAGTGCACCTCATGCAGTCCTGGGTAGGTCTGTAGTCTAGCGTAGTTTTTTTGTTGTTTTACGTAGTTCAGTGTAGTTTTTGTATTGTTTCATGTAGCACCATGGTCCTGAAAAATGTCGTCTCATTTTTACTGTGTACTGTACCTGCAGTTATGCTTGAAATGACAATAAAAAGTGACTTGACTTATACTATCAGCTAGTTTGACCTCATATTTCATCTTTTCCCTTATAGCTTTTTTATCACAGGAGGCTGGTGGGAGTGGTCACATGAGGCCGAGCTGGGCTAGGATCCTTTCTAACTCCCCAAATGGACACCAGAGGGAAGGAAAGGTGTCGTCTAGTTCAGGAGGAGGTGAGAGCAGTAGTGGAGGAGATGAGAGCCTGCAAGGCGGTGGGAATGAAGCAACAGGGAGCTTGGACATGATGGGAGAATGCGGCTGAGAGGAAAGTGACCTGTGCTGATCTTTGGAAGCCAAACCACACCGCATCCAATTTCTCATCCAGGCCCATCAAACCTGCACACATGGGGCAAGGCAGAGTCATCTGCGTGCCCACTGTGCTCCAAGCGAGGAACCCTGGAGCACATCCTCAGCGGCTGTGCAAGGGCACTTGTTGAGGGTCGGTACAGGTGGAGGCATGATCAGGTCCTGAAGACCATCGCTGAAGTCATCAGCGCAGGAGTTGAGTGGGCGAAGCGGTCCCGACCCTCCAAGCAGACCATTGCCTTTGTCAGAGCTGGTGAGCAGCCAATACCTGCCAAAAGAACATCTGCAGGCATTCTGACCTCTGCAAGGGACCTTGAAGGGCAGCTAAAGTTCCCCAACCATATTGCAGCCACCGCCCTGCGACCAGACATTGTCCTAGTGTCTGAGTCGACTAAGCAAGTGGTGCTGCTGGAGCTGACAGTCCCATGGGAAGACAGCTTGGAAGAGGCCTTTGAAAGGAAGCTCTCCAAGTACGCAGGACTGGTCAGCAACTGTCAGCAGGCTGGATGGAGAGCGAGGTGTCTCCCAGTGGAGGTTGGTTGTAGGGGATTCGTAGCCCATTCTTTAGTTAGAGCCTTCAGCATTTTGGGCATCGAGGGAGAGAGGAAGAAGAGAGCCATCCGCAGTACCACTGGTGCGGCAGAGAGGGCCTCAAGATGGCTGTGGCTCAATAGAGGGGAGCCATGGAGTCATAAATAGCTAGCCATCTGGACACAAGCTAGAGTCTGATCAGCCCCGGCTGGGTCACCTGGAGGAAGTTGTATGATGTTGAAAGACCTGAAACACCCGATGATTGCAGGAACATCACTGAAGATGTGTCCAGAAGCATCAAAAGATGTATGTACACAACAGTTGCCTTTTGTTGAATTTTAAAAGATTTCAATCATTCAACTTCCCACTCACCTTTGCAACCTTTCCTTGGCTTTTATACAAGTCCTTAACTTTATTTGTCAGCCACGGTTGCCTGCCCTTGCCATTTGAGAACAACAACTTCTGTGGGACATATCTATCCTGAGTATTTGCTGAGTATGCCCACAGAAAAATAAATCACATGGTCGTATATGGTGCCGTATCTATACTTTGAAAATAAAATTTACTTTGAAATTTGATTATCTGCACTCGATGTCTGACTAATTTTGTTCATTGTGTACACTGGGTGAATTCCTCTGTTGATAACTGTTACGGACTAATTCACAGTTTTATAGTTCTGTAGTACTGTTGGAGGTGTTCTGATTTGTTCTGTATGTAAACTTCTCACCAAGGCTCATTAGCTAACTCTGCTAATAGCCACGTGACTCAGTGGTGACAGGTCACCTTTCATAAGCAATATATGTCGATGGTCAGTGAGATTAGGCTTCAACCAAACAGGAATGTTGTGATGTTCCTATTAAAGAAACCTTGATTTGAGCATATGCTGTGTAAATACTGCCTATACACAGTTATCAGTAGCCCAGGAATGACAGACCAACTTAAAATTATAAAGAAAGTGTATTTGCTAAGTTTTCAACATTAACAAAAGGTTACAGAAAAAGAAAAGAAAAATAAAAGGGCCCATTAAAACCAGTCCAATATGCACATTTGGGGCTATATATCTCTTACGTGCTGTACCCACAGTCTGCATGAAAGCACTTGCCACATTTTGAACTCTCCTTGAGGACTATCTCAAACAAACTGACTCTCTCAGGTGTATTGGCCCTTGCTCCTTGGAGCCATGCATCTGCACAAAGCACTTTTTGCAACAGGGTGTCTCCTTCCAATGGCATTCTGAGGCATCTTCCCTTGTCCCCTGCTCTGCAGCTTCTGGTAAAAGAGCCCCCAACCAGACCATTGTCCTTCAGAAAACTCTTCACCACAGCTCTCACATTTCACTATTTTGATTGGCTGACTCACACTCCTAAGTTGGACGTCATGGGTCCTTCCTTATCTTAGCTGAAGCAATAACACACTTTCCAGCATGGCACACTGCTTTTACAGACAACTACTTGTATAACCTACCTCACATCATAGCAGTAGAAATCTTTACAGGGCATTACATGTATTTCTGTTAAATACACAATTTGTTACTCACCTTGTCTGTTTTTGATACCTTTTTAACCATTTCCATGAAACTTTGGCTAATTGGGGCAGCCACTTAATTGGTCCAAAATGTACTGGTCTCGATGTGTCCCAATTAATCGGAATCCACTGTACTAAAAGTTCTTTGTATACTGTTTCCAGTGCAAATCCATGTCTGAGTTCCTAATCCATATCATCATAATTGCTTCCAAATCGAAACAATGTCATCTTTAATGATGTTCTAATTGTTGCTGCTGAAATCCACACTTCTTTCTTGTTGTCAAACCCAATATTCTACAGTGTTACCAGTGTTTTGTAACGTCCTGTAAAACCAAGTCCTCTTATTGACTTTGTCCTTTATTTTAGAACCACAGATGATTCTTGTCAGTTTTCAGTTTCTTTCAACAAACTGCTGTGAGAAACTGTGTGACCACTATTATTTGGAAGATATGTTGGCCTTTGGCCTTTCATCCTTTTGAAACGGTATTCATTAAGTCAACATTCATTTATGCCATTGTTATACTTCTGTCTTAATTTAGACCATACATGAACTCCCAAGTCCCTTTGAGCTTCAGGTTTTTGTATTTTCTCTCCATTTAGAAAATATTTAACCTTTTCCCTTCTTCTACCAAAGTGCCTGACCATATACTTCCTACTGTATTCCATCTGTTATTTCTTTGCCCATTCTCCTAATCTGTTGAAGTCCTTCTGTAGCTGCTCTACTTCCTTAAAATTAGCTACCCTTCCACCTGTCTTCATATCATCTGCAAACTTTGCAGCAAAGTCATCAGTTCCATCATCCAAATCATTGACATATATTGGAAAAAGAATCAGTCCCAACACAGATCCCTGTGAAACACCACCAGTCAACAACAGCCGACCAGAAAAGGCTCCCTTTATTCCCAGTCTTTGCCTCTTGCCAATTAGCCACTGCTTTATCCATGCTAGAATCTTTCCTGTAATGGCATAGGTTCATAGCTTGTTAAGCAGCCTCATGTATGGCACCTTGTCAAAAGGCCTTCTGAAAATCCAAATACACAACATCAACCAATTCTCCTTCGTCTATCTTGCTTGTTATTTCTTCAAAGAATTCCAACAGATTTGTCAGGCAAGCTTTTCCCCTCAAGGAAGCCATGCTGACTTAGGCCTATTTTATCATGTGCCTTCAAGTACCCTGAGACCTCAATCTTAATAAAGGACTCCAACATCTTCCCAACCACTGAGGTCAGACTAACTGGCCTATAATTTCCTTTCTTCTGCCTCCATCCCTTCTTGAAGAGTGGAGTGACATTCCAGAACCCAGTCATTCTTGAAAGATCATTACTAATGCCTCTGCAATCTCTTTAGTCACCTCTTTTAGAACTCGTGGGTGTACAAGTCCAGGTGACTTCTGATCTTCAGACCTTTCAGTTTCCCAATAATCTTCTCTCTAGTTATGGAACTTCATGTACTTCATGACCCCTGATACCTGAAACTTCCACCATACTATTAGTATCTTCCACTGTGTAGACTGACACAAAAATCTTACTCAGTTTGTCTACCATTTCATTGTCCCCTGTTACTACTTCTCCCACATTGTTTTCCAGCGGTCTGATATCCATTCTTGCACTCTTTTTACACTTTATGTATCTGAGGAAACTTTTGGTATCCCTTTTGTGCCATTGACTGGTTTACTTGTGCATTCTATCTTTACCATCTTTTTTAGTTATTTTCTTTTGGTTTTTAAAAGTTTACCAATCCTCTAACTTCCCACTAATCTTTGCTCTCTTTGGTTTTTATGTTGGCTTTGACTTCTCTTGTTAGCTGTGCTTGTGTCATCTTTCCTTTTAGAATGCTTCTTCCTCTTTGGGATGTATATATCTGTGCCTTCTGAATTGCTTCCAGAAATTCCAGACATTGATGCTCAGCCGTCATCCCTACCTCTGTAATTCCTTTTACTTCACTATAGTACTGATATATCTGACTTTAGCTTCGCCTTCTTAAATTGCAGGGTGAATTTGATCATATTATGATCACTTGCCCCTTAGGGTTCTTTTATCCTAAGCTCTCTAATCAATTCCAGTTCATTGCACAACACCCAATCCAAAATAGCTGATCCTCTAGTGGGCTCAGCCATGAGATGCTGCAAAAAGCTATCTTGTCGGCACTCCAGAAATTTACCCTCCTGGAATCCAGCATCAACCTAATTTTCCCAATCTTCCTGCATATCGAAGTCCCCCATAGCTATTATAACATTGCCCCTTTGGCATGCATTTTTTTATCTCCTGTTGTAAGTTGTAGGCCACATCCTTACTGCTGTTTGGGGTTTGTATACAATTCCCATCAGGGTCTTTTCATACTTAGCTCTATCCGCAATGATTCATCTCTTTCTGACCCTATGTCACCACTTTCTTATGATTTGATTTCATGAGAGCAACACCGCCCCCTCTGCCTTCCTGCCTTTCCTTTTGATACAATGTGTAGCCTTGCACATTAAACTCCCGGCTATAATCTTTCAGCCATGCTTCAGTGATGCCTACCCGTCAGTCTGCCACTGTGCTGCAAGTTCACCTACCTTATTCTGAATACTGCACACATTCAAATACAACACCTTCAATCCTGTATTCACCCTTTTCGATTTTGTCTGCCTTTTACATTGCAGCTCATCCTGTTGACTGCAATTTTACCCTATCAACAACCTGTCCTCACTACACATTGCCTCTGCTTGTAAACCAATTACCTCACCTTCAGCACTATTATCCTCCTTTCCTATGATACTTCTTGCATTGAAATATATGCAGATTAGGGTACTAGTTGCACCATGCTGAATATTTTGATTCCTAACTTTGAGATCTTACCAACATCTGCCTCCACAACCTCTCTACTAACTGTTCTGACACTCCTGTTCCCATCCCCCTGCAACTCTCTTTTAAACCCCACCATGCAGCACAAATAAACTTTCCACTAAAATATTAGAAACATAGAAAAAAAACTACAGCACAATACAGGCCCTTGGGTCCACAATGCTGTGCCAAGCATGTACTTATTTTAGAATTTACCTGCAGTTACCCATAGCCCTCTATTTTTCTAAACTCCATGTACCTATCCAGGAGTCTCTTAAAAGACCTTATTGTATCCGCCTCCACCACCAAAACCACAGCCCATTCCACGCACTCACCGTTCTGTGCGTGCCCTCTTGTGCTAGCCATTCCAGCTCAGGAAAAATACTCTGACTATCCACATGATCAATGCCTCTCATTATCTAATACACCTCCAACAGGTCACCTCTCATCCTCCACCGCTCCAAGGAGAAAAGGCCAAGTTCACTCAACCTATTCTCATAAGGCATGCTCCCCAATCCAGGCAACATCCTTGTAAATCTCCTCTGCACCCTTTCTACATCCTTCCTGTAGTGGGGTGACCAGAACTGAGCACAGTACTCCAAGTGGGCTCTGACCAAGGTCCTATATAGCTGTAACATTACCTCTCTTAAACTCAATCCCATAGTTGATGAAGGCCAATGCATCATATGCCTTCTTAACCACAGAGCCAACCTGCACAGCATCTTTGAATGTTTGATGGACTCGGACCCCAAGATCCCTCTGATCCTCCACATTGCCAAATGTCTTACCATTAATACTATATTCTGCCATCAGATTTGACCTACATAAATGAACCACCTCACACTTATCTGGGTTGAACTCCATCTGCCGCTTCTCAGCCCAGTTTTGCATCCTTTCAATGTCCCACCGTAACCTCTGTCAGCCCTCCACATTATTCACAACATCCCCAGCCTATGTGTCATCAGCAAATTTACTAACCCATCCCTCCACTTCCTCATCCAGGTCATTTATAAAAATCACGAAGAGAAGGGGTCCCAGAGCAGATCCCTCAGGCACACCACTGGTCACCAATCTCCATGCAGAATATGACCCATCTACAACCACTCTTTGCCTTCTGTGGGCAAGCCAATTCTGGATTCACAAAACAAGGAACCCTTGGATCCCATGCCTCCTTACTTTCTCAATAAGCCTTGCATGAGGTACCTATCAAATGCCTTGCTGAAATCCATATACACTACATCTACTGCTCTATCTTCACCAACATGTTTAGTCACATCCTCAAAAACTTCAATCAAGTTCATAAGGCACGACCTGCCTTTGACAACGCCATGCTGACTATTCCTAATCATATTGTGCCTCTCCAAATGTTCATAAATCCTGCCTCTCAGGATCTTTCCCATCAACCGAACAACCACTGAAGTAAGACTTACTGGTCTATAATTTCCTGGGCTATCACTACTCCCTTTCTTGAATAAGGGAACAACATCTGGAACCCTCCGATCCTCCAGAACCTCCCCTGGCCCCATTGATGATGCAAAGATCATCGCCAGAGGCTCAGCAATCTCCTCCCTCGCCTCCCACAGTAGCCTGGGGTACATCTTGTCTGGTCCTGGAGACTTATCCAACTTGATGTTTTCCAAAAGCTCCAGCATATCCTCTTTCTTAATATGTACATGCTCAAGTTTTTCAATCCGCTGTAAGTCATCCCTTTTCAGAAGGCTTTTGACAAGGTCCCACACAGGAGATTAGTGTGCAAACTTAAAGCACACGGTATTGGGGGTAAGGTATTGGTGTGGGTGGAGAGTTGGTTAGCAGACAGGAAGCAAAGAGTGGGAATAAACGGGAAATTTTCAGAATGGCAGGCGGTGACTAGTGGGGTACCGCAAGGCTCAGTGCTGGGACCCCAGTTGTTTACAATATATATTAATGACTTGGATGAGGGAATTAAATGCAGCATCTCCAAGTTTGCGGATGACACGAAGCTGGGGGGCAGTGTTAGCTGTGAGGAGGATGCTAAGAGGATGCAGGGTGACTTGGATAGGTTGGGTGAGTGGGCAAATTCATGGCAGATGCAATTTAATGTGGATAAATGTGAAGTTATCCACCTTGGTGGCAAAAATAGGAAAACAGATTATTATCTGAATGGTGACCGATTAGGAAAAGGGGAGGTGCAACGAGACCTGGGTGTCATTATACACCAGTCATTGAAAGTGGGCATGCAGGTACAGCAGGCGGTGAAAAAGGCGAATGGTATGCTGGCATTTATAGCGAGAGGATTCGAGTACAGGAGCAGGGAGGTACTACTGCAGTTGTACAAGGCCTTGGTGAGACCACACCTGGAGTATTGTGTGCAGTTTTGGTCCCCTAATCTGAGGAAAGACATCCTTGCCATAGAGGGAGTACAAAGAAGGTTCACCAGATTGATTCCTGGGATGGCAGGACTTTCATATGAAGAAAGACTGGATGAACTGGGCTTGTACTCATTGGAATTTAGAAGATTGAGGGGGGATCTGATTGAAACGTATAAGATCCTAAAGGGATTGGACAGGCTAGATGCAGGAAGATTGTTCCCGATGTTGAGGAAGTCTAGAACGAGGGGCCACAGTTTGAGGATAGAGGGGAAGCCTTTTAGGACCGAGATTAGGAAAAACTTCTTCACACAGAGAGTGGTGAATCTGTGGAATTCTCTGCCACAGGAAACAGTTGAGGCCAGTTCATTGGCTATATTTAAGAGGGAGTTAGATATGGCCCTTGTGGCTACGGCGGTCAGGGGTATGGAGGGAAGGCTGGGGCGGGGTTCTGAGTTGGATGATCAGCCATGATCATAATAAATGGCGGTGCAGTCTCGAAGGGCCGAATGGCCTACTCCTGCACCTATTTTCTATGTTTCTATCCCTACAATCGCCAAGATCCTTTTCCGTAGTGAATACTGAAGCTAAGTGTTCATTAAGTACCATTGCTTTTTCCTCCGGTTCCATGCACACTTTTCCACTGTCCCACTTGATTGGTCCTATTCTCTCATGTCTTATCCTCTTGCTCTTCATGTACTTGTAGAATGCCTTGGGGTTTTCTTTAAACCTGCTTGCCAGGGCCTTCTCATGGCCCCTTCTGGCTCTCCTAATTTCATTCTTAAGCCCCTTCCTGCTAGCCTTCTAGATCTCTATCATTACCTAATTTTTTGAACCTTTCAGAAACTTTTCTTCTTGACTAGATTTTCAACAGCCTTTGTACACCACGGTTCCTGCACTCTACTATCCTTTCCCTGTTTCATGGAACGTACCTATGCAGAACGTCATGCAAATATCCCCTGAACATTTGCCACATTTCTGGCGTACATTTCCCTGAGCACAACTGTTCCCAATTTATGCTTCCAAGTACCTGCCTGATATACTTATTAATATTCATATAAGTATTAATATACTTCCCATATTAAGGGAGAGGAGGTGTTGGAGTTATTAAAATATATTAGGACGGATAAGTCCCAGGGGCCTGACGGAATATTCCCCAGGCTGCTCCACGAGGCAAGAGAAGAGATTACTAAGACTCTGGCTCGGATCTTTATGTCCTCGTTGTCCATGGAAATGGTACCGGAGGTTTGGAGGGAGGCGAATGTTGTCCCCTTGTTCAAAAAAGGTAGTAGGGATAGTCCGGGTAATTATAGACCAGTGAGCCTTATGTCTGTGGTGGGAAAGCTGTTGGAAAAGATGCTTGGAGATAGGATCTATGGGCATTTAGAGAATCATGGTCTGATCAGTGACAGTCAGCATGGCTTTGTGAAGGGCAGATCGTGTCTAACAAGCCTGATAGAGTTCTTTGAGGAGGCAACCAGGCATATAGATGAGGGTAGTGCAGTGGATGCGATTTTACTAAGGCGTTTGACAAGGTTCCACACGGTGGGTTTTTTTAAAAAGTCAGAAGGCATGGGATCCAGGGAAGTTTGGCCAGGTGGATTCAGAATTGGCTTGCCTGCAGAAGGCAGAGGGTCATGGTGGAGGGAGTACATTTGGATTGGAGGGTTGTGACTAGTGGTGTCCCATAAGGATCAGTTCTGGGACCTCTACTTTTCGTGATTTTTATTAACAACCTGGATGTGGGGGTAGAAGGGTTGGTTGGCAAGTTTGCAGACGACATAAAGGTTGGTGGTGTTGTAGATAGTGTAGAGGATTGTCGAAGATTGCAGAGAGACATTGATGGGCTGCAGAAGTGGGCTGAGAAGTGGCAGATGGAGTTCAACCCGGAGAAGTGTGAGGTGGTACACTTTGGAAGGACAAACTCCAAGGCAGAGTACAAAGTAAATGGCAGGATACTTGGTAGTGTGGAGGAGCAGAGGGATCTCGGGGTACATGTCCACAGATCCCTGAAAGTTGCCTCACAGGTGGATAGGGTAGTTAAGAAAGCTTATGGGGTGTTAGCTTTCATAAGTCGAGGGATAGAGTCTAGGAGTCGCGATGTAATGATGCAGCTCTATAAAACTCTGGTTAGGCCACACTTGGAGTACTGTGTCCAGTTCTGGTCGCCTCACTATAGGAAGGATGTGGAAGCATTGGAAAGGGTACAGAGGAGATTTACCAGGATGCTGCCTGGTTTAGAGAGTATGCATTATGATGAGAGATTAAGGGAGCTAGGACTTTACTCTTTGGAGAGAAGGAGGATGAGAGGAGAGACATGATAGAGGTATACAAAATATTAAGAGGAATAGATAGAGTGGATAGCCGGCGCCTCTTCCCCAGGACACCACTGCTCAATACAAGGGGACATGGCTTTAAGGTAAGGGGTGGGAAGTTCAAGGGGGATATTAGAGGAAGGTTTTTCACTCAGAGAGTGGTTAGTGCATGGAATACACTGCCTGAGTCAGTGGTGGAGGCAGATACACTAGTGAAATTTAAGAGACTACTAGAGGAATTTAAGATGTGGGGTTATATGGGAGGCAGGGTTTGAGGGTCAGCACAACAATGTGGGCCAGAGGAGCTGTACTGTGCTGTACTATTCTATGTTCTTACTCCAATTAAACGCTTTCCTAACTTGTCTGTTTCTGTCTCCTTCTAATACTATAGTAAATGAGATGGAAGTATGATCACTATCTCCAAAATGCTCTCCCACTGAGAGATCTGACACCTGATCAAGTTCATTTCCCAATACCAGATCAAGTACAGCCTCTCCTCATGTTGGCTTATCTACATATTGTGTCAGGAAACCTTCCTAAACACACCTAACAAACTCCATCCCAGCTAAATTCCTTGCTCTAGGGGGATGCTAATCAATATTGGGGGAATTAATATTTCCCATCACAACAACCCTGTTATTACTGCACTTTTGCAGACTCTGTCTCTCTATCTGCTCCTCAATGTCCCTGTTACTATTGGGTGGTCCATAAAACACCCAGTAGAGTTATTGACCCTGTTTCTAACTTCTACCCACAGAGTCTCAGTAGACAGTCCCTCCATGACTTCCTCCTTTTCTGCAGCTGTGACGCTATCTCTGATCAGCAGTGCCACGCCCCCACCTCTTTTGCCTCCCTCCCTGTCCTTTCTGAAACATCCAAAGCCTGGCACTCTAAGTAACCATTCCTGCCCCTGAGCTATCCAAGTCTCTGTAATGGCCACAACATCATAGCTCCAAGTACTGATCCACGCTCTAAGCTCATCTGCTTTGTTCATGATATGCTTCTTGCATTAAAATAGGCACATTTCAAACCATCGGTTGGAGCATATCCCTTCTCTATCACCTGCCCATCCACCCTCTCGCACAGTCGCCAAACTATCTCTATTTGTGAGCCAACCACCCCTTTCTCTGCCTCTTCAGTTTGGTTCCCAGCAATTCTCGTTTAAACTCTCACCAGTAGCCGTAGCAAACCTCCCTGCCAGGATATTGGTCCCCCTCGGATTCAAGTGCAACCCGTCCTCTTTGTACAGGTTACACATGCCCTAAAAGAGATTCCAATGATCCAGAAATCTGAATCTGCCTCCTGCTGCAATCCCTCAGCCACGCATTTATCCTCCACCTCATTCTACTCCTATACTCACTGTCACGTGGCACAGGCAGTAATCCCGAGATTACTACCTTTGAGGTCCTGCTTCTCAACTTCCTTTCTAACTCCCTGTAGTCTGTTTTCAAGACCTCCTCCCTTTTCCCACCTATGTTGTTGGTAGCAATATGTAACACAACCCCTGGCTGTTCACCTTCCCACTTCAAGGTATCGTGGATGTGATGAGAAACATCCTGGACCCTGGCACCTGGGAGGCAAACTACCATCCAAGTTTCTTTCCTGCATACACAGAATCGCCTGTCTGACCCCCTAACTATAGAGTCCCTGAAAACTGCTGCCTCCTTCCTTTCCCTATCCTGAGCCATAGGGCCAGACTCTGTGCCAGAGGCGCAGCCACTGTTGCTTCGCCCAGGTAGGCCATCCTACCGACAGTACTCAGACTGGAGTACTTTTTGTTAAGGGGGACAGCCACAGGAACTCTCTAGTATCTGACTCCTGCCCTTCCCTGTCTTGCCTGTTGCCCACTTACCTGTCTCCTGAGGCCCTGGTGTGACTACTTGCCTGTAGCTCCTCCCTATCACCTTCTCAGTTCATGTGGAAACCGTCCCTTCTGCACAGGACCCACCTTCCCTGGAAGAGAGCCCAATGAACCAAAAATGTTAAGCCCTCCCACCGACACCAGCTCCTTTGCCAAATATTAAACTGTATAATCTAACTAGTTCTGGCCTCTGTGGCATATGGCATGGGTAGCAATCCTGGGGTCACAACCCCAGACATCCTGCTCTTAACTCGGAACCTAACTCCCTGAACTCCATATGTAGAATCTCGTCATTCCTCCTACCCGTGTCATTGGTACCTACATGGACTATGACTTCTGGCTGCCCAGCCTGTCACTTAAGAATGCTGAGGACTCGATCTGAGATTCTCAGAACCTGAGAGGTAATATGCCATCTGGGAACTTTGTTCTCATCCACAGAACTTCCTGTCTATTCTTCTAAGTAACGTTCCCCTACACCGCAGCATGCCTCTTCTTCCTCTTCCCTTCTGAGTCACAGGGACAGACTCGGTGCCAGAGACCCGACCACTGTGACTTAATTCTTCTTCCTCTTTGTCTGACTCCTCGTTTATTTCTTCCTACTGCATGATTTTCTAATTAGAATTTTCATAAAGTATTTAAAATAACTTTTCAACCAAAATCAAAATAACATCTCTTTATCGAGTATTGCCTATCAGGATTGCTTTAGTAAAGATAAAGGTAGATTGGCTTCACTTGTCACATGTATATTGAAATATCGAAACATGCAGTGAAATGGGTCACTTGTGTGAGGGACGTGCTGGGGAAGCTCAGGAGTATCACCATGCTTCTGACATCAACATGACAAGCTCACAAATTACTAGCCCTAACTTGGAATGTGGGAGGAAACTGCAGCACCCCGAGGGGGACCCACGTGGTCACGGGAAGAACGTACGAACTCCTTACAGACGGTGACTGAAGAAGAGATTGAATCAATAATGATGCTGCAAATTATTGTGCAATAAAGTAACACCTGTAGCAAATGTGGAATCATCCTTGATGCTGAATTAGCTTTGTCTTTTTATGCTGTTTCTCCATTGATAGATTACTTTAACAATACGTGCAATGCAGATTATCCACATTTAAAATGTCTTGAGTAAAACATCATAATCTGTCATCATAATGCCTTACAAGGCGCGAAACGAAAGACTGTGTGGCACGCCACTCCTCACACAGACAGTAGGTGGCCGTTGTGCCCGACGCCGGCCCCCTAGGCCTGAGTCAACATAGTAGTAGTGAGTAAAACATGATTAACCTTCCTGTTTCTTGAAATATTCTGGACATTAGGAGTGTTTTCATTCTGAATTTGAACTGTTGTTTCTCATAACCTTTTTGCTTGTTTTGTTCTAGTACTGGATTAATGAATACACCTCATCGCTGGGAATTGGGGTCTTCCACTCAGGCATTGAAATTTATGGCAGAGGTGAGGACTGGAGGAAATACAACTTATAAATGCTTTAGTTTGTGTTGCAATTAAAGTGCACATCAGTATGAAATTTATGTTGGATGATCTATCAGCCACGTTTTTGTAGTTACCTAGTGTAAGTTTTGTTTAGCACTGTATCCAGTAATTTTTTTCTATCACACAATTTGTGCTGCATAACTTAACGTTCTTGTACAGAATTTCTTCTGAGGGTAATGAATCTTCTGAATTCTGTACCTCAGAGCTGTCGTGAAACATCATTACATGTATTCGAGGCCAGTGTCAAGTTTTAATCTGTAAGGTAGTCAAGAAAGCAGGGAATGGAGAGGAAAGTGGACCAAATCCGCCATGATCTTATTGATTTGAGAGCCATAATGCTTGCTTTCATTCCAATTTCCGTGCTCCTAAATTTGAAACAATTCTTTATGGATTGCTAAAATACTGTTCTTTGTTGCTTTGTCTGGAATCTTGGTTAGAACATAGATCATAGAATAGTACAGCACAGTACAGGCCCTTCGGCCCACAATGTTGTGCTGACCCTCAAACCCTGCCTCCCATATAAGCCCCCACCTTAAATTCCTCCATATACCTGTCTAGTAGTCTCTTAAACTTCACTAGTGTATCTGCCTCCACCACTGACTCAGGCAGTGCATTCCACGCACCAACCACTCTCTGAGTAAAAAACCTTCCTCTAATATCCCCCTTGAACTTCACAATCCTCCAATCTGAATGTACTGCCTCCACTACCACCCTCTGCCTTCTGTAGGCAAGCCAATTCTGAATCCACCTGGCCAAACTTTGCTGGATCCCATGCCTTCTAACTTTCTGAATAAGCCTACCATGTGGAACTTTGTCAAATGCCTTACCAAAATCCATATAGATCACATCCACTGCACTACCCTCATCTATATGCCTGGTCACCTCCTCAAAGAACTCTATCAAGCTTGTTAGACACGATCTGCTCTTCACAAAGCCATGCTGACTGTCCCTGATCAGACCATGATTCTCTAAATGCCTATAGATCCTATCTCTAAGAATCGTTTCCAACAGCTTTCCCACCACAGACGTAAGGCTTCCTGGTCTATAATTACCTGGACTATCCCTACTACCTTTTTTGAACAAGGGGACAACATTCGCCTCCCTCCAATCCTCCGGTACCATTCCCGTGGACAATGAAGACATAAAGATCCTAGCCAGAGGCTCAGCAACCTCTTCTCTCGCCTCGTGGAGCAACCTGGGGAATATTCCGTCAGGCCCCTGGGACTTATCTGTCCTAATGTATTTTAACAGCTCCAACACCTCCTCTCCCTGAATATCAGCATGCTCCAGAACATCAACCTCACTCATATTGTCCTCACCATCATCAAGTTCCCTCTCATTGGTGAATACCAAAGAGAAGTATTCATTGAGGACCTCGCTCACTTCCACAGCCTCCAGGCACATCTTCCCACCTTTATCTCTAATCGGTCCTACCTTCACTCCTGTCATCCTTTTTTTTCTTCACATAATTGAAGAATGCCTTGGGGTTTTCCTTTACCCTACTTGCCAAGGCCTTCTCATGCCCCCTTCTTGCTCTTCTCAGCCCCTTCTTAAGCTCCTTTCTTGCTTCCCTATATTTCTCAGTAGACCCATCTGATCTTTGCTTCCTAAACCTCATGTATGCTGCCTTCTTCCACCTGACTAGATTTTCCACCTCACTTGTCACCCATGGTTCCTTCACCCTACCATTCTTTATCTTCCTCACCGGGACAAATTTATCCCTAACATCCCGCAAGAGATCTCTAAACGTCGACCACATGTCCATAGTACATTTCCCTGCAAAAACATCATCCCAATTCACACCCGCAAGTTCTAGCCTTATAGCCTCATAATTTGCCTTTCCCCAATTAAAAATGTTCCTGTCCTCTCTGATTCTATCCCTTTCATGATAATGCTAAAGGCCAGGGAGTGGTGGTCACTGTCCCCCAGATGCTCACCCACTGAGAGATCTGTGATCTGACCCGGTTCATTACCTAGTACTAGATCTAATATGGCATTCCCCCGGTCGGCCTGTCAACATACTGCGACAGGAATCTGTCCTGGACACACTTAGCAAACTCTGCCCCATCTAAACCCTTGGAACTAATCAGGTACCAATCAGTATTAGGGAAGTTAAAATCACCCATGATAACAACCCTGTTATTTTTTCATCTTTCCAAAATCTGCCTCCCAATCTCCTCCTCTGTATCTCTGCTGCTATCAGGGGGCCTATAGAATACCCCCAATAGAGTAACTGCTCCCTTCCTGTTCCTGACTTCCAACCATATTGACTCAAAAGAGGATTCTGCTACATTACCCACCCTTTCTGTGGCTGTAATATTATCCCTGACCAGTAATGCCACTCCTCCTCCCCTTTTTCCGCCCTCTCTATCCCTTTTAAAGCACTGAAATCCAGGAATATTGAGAATCCATTCCTGCCCTGGTGCCAGTCAAGTCTCTGTAATGGCCACTACATCATAATTCCATGTATGTATCCAAGCTGTCAGTTCATCACCTTTGTTCCTGATGCTTCTCGCATTGAGGTACACACATTTCAGCCCTTCTACCTTACTGTCTTTACACCGTTTATTCTGCTTCTCTTTCCTCAAAGCCTCTCTGTATGTTAGATCTGGCTTTACTCCATGCACTTCTTTCACTGCTCTATCCCCCTCGCAAATTAGTTTAAACCCTCCAGAACCATGCTAGCAAACCTACCTGCAAGGATATTGCTCCCCCTCGAGCTCAGATGCAACCCATCCAATCTGTACAGGTCCCACCTTCCCCAGAAGAGATCCCAGTGATCAAAAAATCTAAAACCCTGCTCCCTGCACCAACTCCTCAGCCACGCATTCAACTGCCATCTCCTCCAATTCTTACCATCACTGTCACGTAACACTGGCAGCAATCCTGAGAACGTCACCCTTGAGGTCCTGTTCTTCAGCCTTCTGCCTAGTTCCTGAAACTCATACTTCAGGACCTCATCCCTCTTCCTGCCTATGTCATTGGTCCCAACATGTATCACGACTTCTGGTTGCTTTCCCTCTCATACCAGGATGTCGTGCACCCGGTCAGAGACATCCCGGACCCTGGCACCCGGGAGGCAACAAACCATGCGGGTGTCCTTCTCACGTCCACAAAATCTCCTGTCTGCTCCCCTGACTGTAGAGTCTCCAATGACGACAGCTCTCCTCTTCTCCGTGTTACGTACCCCATAACTGGGTTGCCAAACCAGCAGAAATGGATCACTCAGTTGGAGTCTGGATTACTGGAACTAAGAAAGTTTTATTAAAGAAATAAGCAACACAGTACTCTAATAGTTAGGATATAAATGCAACAGGTTAGCAATGAATAAACACACATGTACACAGATCAAGCAAGCTCTATCGTCGTCTAGGGGTAAATGACCAGTTTCAAAGTGACACAAAGTTCAGTTCAATTGAGTTCAGTTCAGTTCACAGTAATCACTGCCGTGGGGGAGAGAGAGAGAGAGCGAGCGAATGAATATTCAAATCGGATTCCAAACAGACCTTCGATATTCCTCACAGTCAGCTTTCGGGCGAGCCCTTTGTAATGTCTTCCGAGGTCACCGACTGTGACCCCTCTGTTTCAGATACGATCATTCCTCTGCAGTGAACCTGGCACCCAGGCAAGGACGGACACACACCAGATTCCTGCCAATCGTACCTTTCCACCCTGTGCGTCTATGGCTTGGTCCCGCCACCAGCCCACCAAAACTCCCACCGACTTGTGGGAGACGCACCGCTTCCAGGGTCTCGTTACCTCGTGGTGTCGTGTGTGTCCTGCCTTAGCGAACCTGTCCCTTTTTATCCCCCTGCTGGGGTATCGCCTGTCCATCGCTCTTCAAACAGTTCAGGGTTCAAAAAGGAGCTGATCTTGACAGCTCTCAGACCGTGTCTCCTTCCGTTAAACTCTCCCGTCTCTTCATTAACATTTCCAAATGCTGCTCCATTGTCTTCCTTATCTCTCTTTCTCCTGAAGACAGTTGGCAGATCAACTGTTGATCCCACTGGTGCCAGCACAGGACAGTTAACATCTTAATCTATGTGTACTTTTTGTAACCCTCTTTCGTCACATCCGTCCCACTCTTCTGCACCACAGGGTCAGACTCAGTGCCAGAGGCCCTGCCACTGTGGCTCACACCTGGTCGGTCGTCCCCGCCGACAGTATCCAGGACGGTAAACTTATTATTCAGGGGAATGGCTACAGGGGTGCTCCGCACTACCTGTCTGCTCACCTTCGCTTTCCCCCCTCTGACTGTCACCCAACGACCTGCTTCCAACAGCTTAGGTGTGACTACCTCCCTGTAGCTCTCATCTATGTATGACTGCCTCATTCTCCCTTATGAGGCGAAGGTCATCCAGCTGCTGCTCCAGATTCCTTACACGGTCTTCCAGATCGCCCAGCTGTATGCACTTCTGGCAGATGTGACTCTGCGGGAGAGGGGAGTTCCCCCGAGATTGCCACATCTCACATGAGAGGCACATCACCCTCTCAGGAGACATTGTAAAAACTAACTGCGAGCTAGCTTGTCCTCCGCCTCTTCTCGTCGAAGCCTCTCGAGTCAAAGCCTCAAAGCTCCACTCCTTCACTGGCCCACTCTTGAATTGACACTAACTTGTTTACTTATGAAGGTCCTCCATCTCTGGTGGTTTCCTACATCTTGTCAGTACCTTTCTCCTGGTCATGCAAGTCCTGAATGGAGACTCGGAAATACCGTCACACTCAGATGTAGGAGGATTCTTCGTTGCTGTTTTCATAACAATTTTGATTTACCTTTCTGGGTTGTTAGCCCTGAGCTGAACCCCCGAACCTGGAGGACTGGTCTACCCTTTGACCTTTTTGGCATGGGTGACACTACCAAGAGTCAAAACAAAAGGCCCCGACTCTAGCCGACATATAGTGGTGCTAGAAGGTTTGTGAGCCCCATAGAATTTTCTCTATTTCTGCATAAATATGACCTAAAATGTGATCAGATCTTCATGCAAGTCCTGAAACTAGAGAAAGAGAACCCAATTAAGTAAATTCAAAAATTATATATATGTTTTCATTTATTTACTGAGAAAAATTATCAGATATTACATGTTGGAAAGAGTATGTGAATCTTTGCTTTCAGTAACTGGTGTGACCCCCTTGTACAGCAATAACTTCAACCAAACGTTTCTGGTAACTGTTGAGCTGTCCTGTATATTGACTTGGAGGAACTTTAGACCATTCCTCCTTACAAAACTGCTTCAACTCTCGGATGTTGGTGGGCTTCCTTGCATGAACTGCTTGCTTCAAGGTCCTTTCACGACACTTTTATAGGATTAAGGTCAGGATTTTGATTCAGCCATTCCAAAACACAAATTTTCTTTTTAGACCATTCTGTTGTTGATTTACTCTTGTCTTTCAGATCATTGCCTTGTTACATTATCCACTTCTATTAAGCTTCAGGTGAATGACTGCTGCTCTGACATTCTGCTGTAAAATGTCTTGATACAATTTTGAATTCATAGTTCCCTCAATGATTGCAAGCTGCTCAGGCCCTGAGGCAGCAAAGCAGCCCCAAACCATGATGCTCTTTCCACCATGCTTCACAGTTGGGAAGAGGTTTTGGTGTTGATGTGCAGTGCCTCTTTTCCTCCAAACATAGCAATGTGCATTACTGACAAAATTTTCAGCTTTTGACCCACCTGTCCACAAAACATTGTCCCAGAAGCATCATAGAACATCCAGGTGGTCTTTTACAAACTTTAGCAAGTTCTAGAGATCTTTTGCTTTTACCCTTGGGTTCTATTTCATCTCCTTCTGCATTTCATGTTGTGCTCTTGGTGTGATCTTTGCTGGATGCCCATTCCTAGGGAGAGTAGCAACTTCCTAGTTTCCATTTGTTGACAAATTCTCTTACTGTGGACTAATGAACACTCAGGTCTTTAGAAATGCTTTTGTAGCTTTCTCCAGCTAGATGCATCTCTAAAATTCTTCTTCCAAAGTCCTCTGAAAGTTGTTTTGATCGAGACATGGTGCACATTAACAGATCTTTCATGAGAAGAGCAGTCCCTATCACTAACCTGACTTTGTGTGTCTTTTTTAAAAAATTTATTTTTATTCATTTTTTATGGGGGAAAAAACCCATTGGGAGCACAACCTCAGAGCTATACGCCATACAAGCTTCTATAAAAGAAAAATATCAATCCGCCAACCAGATCCATTTACACAAGAATCAGAAGGGAACCATCTTAATTAACTCAAATCAAATGATAGTAGCGGGCAAAATAACCCCACCTTCTCTCAAAGCCAAATCGAGGATCAAAAGTTCGACTTCTGATTTTCTCCAAACCAGGACATAGCATCACCTGAGAGAACCATTGTATCAAAGTGGGAGCAGAGGCATCTTTCCATTTCAATAAAATAGCCCTTCTGGCCAATAATGTGACAAATGCAATAACATGTTGGTCTGATATAGAAATACCATGAATATATTGAGGAATTATACCGAACAAAACTGTCAATTTATTGGGTTGTAAATTAATTTTTAAAGCTTTAGAAATTGTAGAGAAAATAGATTTCCGAAACTGTTTCAATATAGAACACGACCAAAACATATGTGTCAATGTAGCTGTCTCAGTTTTACATCTATCTGACTATCAACATTAGGAAATATTTTAGACAGTCTCTCCTTTGTCAGATAGTACCGATGTACAATTTTAAATTGAATTAGGGAGTGACTGGCACAAATCAAAGAAGAGTTAACCAATTTCAAAATTCATAGCCAATCCTCTGTTATCAAGGTCATGTTAAGCTCTCTTCCCAATCTTTTTTATAGGGCAGGGCACCTCTACAATCCATTCCTTAAATCTCATCTCATTGGTTGGAACACCTGACTTCAAATAGCTTTTGTAGAAGCATTGCCCCAGAGGTTTCCATACTTTTTCCAACAAATGTATGTAATATTGGATCATTTTTCATCAATAAATAAATGAACAAGTGTAATGATTTTTGTGTTATTTATTTAATTAGGTTTTCTTTATCTAGTTTTAGGACTTGCATGAAGATCTGATCACATTTTATATCATATTTATGCAGAAATAGAGAAAATTCTACAGGTTTCACAAACTTTCTAGCAACACAGTAGATGATAACCAGGACAAAGTTTTCGTCCTCTAGGAGTTTGGATTGACACTGTCTGCTTTAATTTTCCCTTGATATTAATTTATGGTTTTGTACATTTTCTTCCATCAAGAATAGAAATTGTTGTTCATTGCTATTTAAAACCAGCTGTTCGTTTAAGAGTCACGAGATTGCATATGCTGGAATCTGGAGCAACAAACACAATTCTGGATGAACTCGGCAAGTCAGGCAACATCTGTGCAGGTGTGCTGGGCTGGGCCGTTCTTCTACCATCACCCAGTATGTATTTCCTTGCCCGTTGGCAATAATCTCACCCTGCACTGGAGGGGAAGACGGGTATGTCACAAACACTTTACCCCCTCCCCTTGCTGAACTGAATCAGCTCTTAATCAGCGTGTTCAGTTGTGCTATCAGGAACAAAAGAAATAAATTGCACTGTCATTAACAGAAAGGAAAAAGGGGATCGTTAAAGGCATTATTATAAATGACAGATTCTATTACCATATCATGGAGGCGTGAAATAGCCTCCAGGGACAAGAAGACACATCTCAATCCAAAGGGGCAGGGTAGCAAGCATAGTTTCATCAGCCTGACTGTGCCGCAGTTCGGCCAAGAATGGGTCTGTTGTTATCGAACCTAATTGACTCAATTTGTGCATTTTAAAAAATAGTTGGGAGGCTCCTAAATCCCATAGATGGGTGAGCCAGCTAGGCAAGGATACCGCTGGTCGCTGACGCTGCCTTTGGTCTAAATTCTTAGTGACGGGGTAATTAAGAATGGTGGTCTCATTGGTGATAGGGATAGTAGCTACAGCTTGAGTTTGTTCATCAGCACTCCAGTGTTTAACTTTTATACATCTGCACCTTGATTAAATTGTTCTTGTTGCCTTCAGTATCATGATCATCAATCTAGATCGGACCTTTACAGGATCCACTGTCAAGGCAGTTGAACTGTGGCATTACGTTAGCCAATCTGCATGCCACAGCAATTTGTTTAACATCAGAGCACTCAGCACATTCTTGCGCAGTGCATTCTGTTTCATTTAAAATTGTGTTCTGAGAGCTCAAATCGGCCAGCTCTCTCCGTAGTCACGAAATATCCTCAGACAGCTGGGCTTTCTCAGTATTTAACTGTTGCAACACAGTCATAAAAATCCACGCTACTTGAGGCAGGATGCAAGTTGAATCGAGTTAAAATTGGCATGTAGCAAAGGTAATACTACAGTTGTTATGGGGGATTTCAACATGCTGGTAGGCTGGGAAAATCAGGTTGGTACTGGACCCCAAGAAAGGGAGTTTGTGGAGTGTCTCGGAGATGGATTCTTAGAGCAGTTTGTAATAGAGCCTACCAGGGAGAAGGCAATTCTGGGTTTAGTGTTGTGTAATGAACTGGATTTGATAAGGGAACTCGAGATAAAGGAGCCATTAGGAGGTAGTGACCATAATATGATGAGTTTTAATGTACAATTTGAGAGGGAGAAGGGAAAATCGGAAGTGTCAGTATTACAGTTGAACAAAGGGGACTATGGAGCCATGAGGGAGGAGCTGGCCAAAGTTGACTGGAAAGATATCCTAGCACAGATGACAGTGGAACAACAATGGCAGGTATTTCTGGGAATAATACAGAAAGTGCAGGATCAGTTCATTCCAAAGAGGGAAGAGAGATTCCAAGGGGAGTAAGGGGCGACTGTGGCTGACAAGGGAAGCCAAGGACAGTATAAAAATAAAAGAGAAGAAGTATAACATAGCAAAGATGAGCGGGAAGCCAGAGGATTGGGAAACTTATGAAGAGCAACAGAAGATAACTAAAAAGGCAATGCAGGGAGAAAAGATGAGGTAAGAAGGTAAGCTAGCCAAGAATATAAAGGAGGAGCTTCTTTAGCTGTGTGAAGAGGAAAAAAATTAGCTAAGACCAAAGTTGGGCCCTTGAAGACAGAAACGGGTGAAATTATTATGGGGAACAAGGAAATGACAGACGAGTTGAACAGGTACTTTGGATCTGTCTTCACTAGGGAAGACACAAACAATCTCCCAGATGTAATAGTGGCCAGAGGACCTAGGGTAACGGAGGAACTGAAGGAAATTCACATTAGGCAGAAAATGGTGTTGGGTAGACTGTTGGGACTGATGGTCTGCATCCCAGGGTACTTAAGGAGGTGGCTCTAGAAATTGTGGACACATTGGTAATCGTTTTCCAGTGTTCTATAGGTTCAGGATCAGTTCCTGCAGATTGGAGGGTAACTAATGTTATCCCACTTTTTAAGAAAGGAGGGAGAGAGAGAGAGCAGGGAATTATAGACCAGTTAGCCTGACATCAGTGGCGGGGAAGATGCTGGAGTCAATTATAAAAGATGAAACGTTTGGATAGCAGTAACAGGATCAGTCCGAGTCAGCATGGATTTACGAAGGGGAAATGATGCTTGACTAATCTTCTGGAATTTTTTTGAGGATGTAACTGAAAGTGGACAAGGGAGAGCCAGTGGATGTAGTGTACCTGGACTTTCAGAAAGCATTTGATAAGGTTCCATAGAGGAGATTAGTGGGCAAAATTAGAGCACATGGTATTGGGGGTAGGGTACTGACATGGATACAAAATTGGTTGGCAGACAGGAAACAAAGAGTAGGGATTAACGGGTCCCTTTCAGAATGGCAGGCAGTGACTAGTAGAGTACCACAGGGTTCAGTGTTGGACCACAGCTGTTTGTAATATATATTAATGATTCAGATGAGGGAATTAAAAGTAAAATGAGCAAATTTGCAGATGACACAAAGCTGGGTGGCAGTGTGAATTGTGAGGAGGATGTTATGAGACTGCAGTGTGACTTAGACAGTTTGGGTGAGTGGGCAGATGCATGGCAGATGCAGTTGAATGTGGATGAATGTGCGGTTATCCACTTTGGTGGCAAGAACAGGAAGGCAGAGAATGGTGTCAAGTTAGGAAAAGAGGAAGTACAAAGAGATCTAGGTGTCCTTGTTCATCAGTCACTGAAAGTAAGCATGCAGGTACAGTAGGCAGTGAAGAAAGCAAATGGCATGTTGACCTTCATAACAAGGGGAGTTGAGAATAGGAGCAAAGAGATCCTTCTGCAGTTGTACAAGAGCCCTGGTGAGACCACACCTGGAGTATTGTGTGCAGTTTTGGTCTCCAAATTTGAGGAAGGACATTCTTGCTATTGAGGGAGTGCAGTGCAGGTTCACGAGGTTAATTCCGGGATGGTGGAACTGTCATATGTTGAAAGATTGGAGCAACTGGCCTTGTATACACTGGAATTTAGAAGGATGAGAGGGCATTTGATTGAAACATATAAGATTATTAAGGGATTGGACACGCTAGAGGCAGGAAACATGTTCCTGATATTGGGGGAGTCTAGAACCAGAGGCCACAGTTAAGAATAAGGAGTAGGCCATTTAGAACGGAGTTGAGGAAAAACTTTTTCGCACAGAGAGTTGAGGATCTGTGGAATGCTGTGCCTCAGAAGGCAGTGGAGGCCAATTCTCTGGATTCTTTCAAGAAAGAGTTAGGTAGAGCTCTTAAAGATAGCGGAGTCAAGGGATATGGGGAGAAGGCAGGAAAAGGGTACTGATTGTGGATGATCAGCCATGATCACAGTGAATGATGGTGCTGGCTCGAAGGGCCGAATGGCCTACTCTTGCACCTATCGTCTATTTAAAAACTATATGCTTAAGACATTGTGATACTGCACACAGAAGCTTAACATCAGACAATTCAGCACGTCTTCTGCCAACACCTGGGAGGACCCACAGATCATTAGCCAGCGACCTGAAGGCCTCAAGAGTTATCCATTCATCCGAGGACCTGATAAGTCTCAGCTACAGTATTGCTTGACTTGCTTGTCCATTGCCATATAATCCTGGATGCTGTTCTCAGTGCCAATGTGTAATGGGCAGAATCGATGAGATCCAAAAGACCCAAACAATTCGAGTGTCCAGGAAATGTGGCAATAAGCTTTACAAGCACAACAAAGTAACTAAAGCCTATTTATCATCATAAAATGGAAAACACAAATAAACTGCACAAAATACTACATAGTAAGTTGCAAAGAGTTCAGAGCTCATGATTCTTAGTCTCCACTTGATTGTTGCTGTTGTTGCGGGAACTCTGAATTCGGACATGAAATCATCCTGGATCCGTGCTAGGCATCGATCGATTGCTACTTTTCAGTCGAGGTGAAGTCCCGGGAACCGAGCGAAAGGTGCCTCAATAAATTAGGGTTCAATCCACAAACATTGAGAGACACAACAAACTATTCACAGCAAACAATAGACAAGCAAACTATTCGATCTTTTGTTCTCATGCCACTGTGCCTGAGACCAGAAAGATTCCAGCTGCTATTAGCAAACATTTAACAAACCTCCTTACATGCACCTTACATGCAGCGAGCTGACAAACTTGTTATTCTAGGGGCCCGGATACACAGTATAAGTATTCAGATAGATATGGACTGCTTAAGGATAGTCAGCTTGGCTTTGTTCGTGATAGGTCTTAACTAGCCAAGGGTTAATGTTGCAGCTATATAGGACCCTGGTCAGATCGCACTTGGAGTACTGTGCTCAGTTCTGGTCGCCTCACTACAGGAGGGATGTGGAAACCATAGAAATGGTGCAGAGAAGATTTACAAGATGTTGCCTGGATTGGGGAGCATGCCTTATGTGAATAGGTTGAGTGAGCACTGCCTTTTCTCCTTGGAGCAACTGAGGATGAGAGGTGACCTGATAGAGGTGTATAAGATGATGAGAGTCATTGATCGTGTGGACAGTCAGAGGCTTTTTCCCAGGGCTGAAATGGCTAGCACAAGAGGGCATAGTTTTAAGGTGCTTGGAAGTAGGTACAGAGGAGATGTCAGGGGTAAGATTTTTTGCGCAGAAAGTTGTGAGTGTGTGAAATGGGCTGCCAGCGACGGTGGTGGAGGCGGATACATTAAGGTCTTTTAAGAGACTACTGGACAGGTACATGGAGCTCAGAAAGATAGAGGGCTATGAAATCACCCTAGGTGATTTCTAAGGTAAGGACATGTTTGGCGCAGCTTTGTGGGCCGAAGAGCCTGTATTGTGCTGCAGGTTTTCTATGTTTCTATGTCATTTGTGATTGTTTGGGCTTCCATTTAATATTTTTACAAAAATCAATGCACTGCAACATGGGAGGGAGAGGACAGTTGGCATTTCTGATCAAGACTATTCATTCAGACTGGTCTGCTTGACCCTGCTGAGTTTCATCAGTATTTTGTTTGTTGCTCATTTTAGAGTTTCATTTGAAGCTGACAGAATCTTCAGTCCAATCTTTTCTGGTTAAATCTGTACCCTGATGTGGTTTTAAAATGATTACATATGCAGGGGAAAGCTAACTTTGAGGATTTTGAGTTAAGTTGCAGCAAATTGTCAACCATTTCCAAGCCTTTTGATAGCTCAACATGGCATTAATTGATAGTTTTTGTTTTTGCTAAGTATATTAGCATATAATGTAATATACTGAAGTCAATGTCATTGTACAACGAACTGTCGTGTAAGATTAAATTTCTTAATGAAGACTTTTCATTTACGACAGAGTTTGCATATGGAGGCCATCCCTATCCATTTTCAGGAATATTTGAAATCACTCCAGGAGATTCAACTGAACTTGGCGAAACATTTAAATTTAAGTAAGTAAGTAATAAAAGTAAGTAAGTAGGCACGAAAGTTACTTCTGCTGTTCACACATTGAAATGATTCATTCTTTAATCCTTTTGTCACCTTCAAAAATAAAACTCATTTCCAAAGAAAATCTCAAACGAAGCTTCTATTTAAAAATGGTATGAAATTGCAGATGGCTAGTCTCTGTTTTTGCTGGACACACGTCACTGCATCAATTTTTCACCTTTGCTAAAGAGATTATGAACTGGGTTCATATAAAAGTAAGAGAAGGCGATTTTTGAGAGTTTAAGAGAGCAGAGCTGCAAAGATGGAGCAGAGGTAGCTAAATCACCCTTAGCGACAGGACAGGTACCAGAGAGTTGGAGGATAGCCAATGTTATTCCACTGTTTAAGAAAGTCACAAAACATGAACCAGGAAATTATAGGCTGGTGAGTCTGACATCAGTTGTGGGAAAGTTAATGGAAGTTATTTAAAGGGACCGGATATACAGTATAAGTATTCAGATAGATATGGACTGGTTAAGGATAGTCAGCATGGCTTTGTACGTGGTAGGTCTTATCTATGTTATAGAGTTTCTAGAGGAAGTTACCAGGAAAGTGGATGAAGGCAAGGCAGTGGATGCTGTCTACATGGTCTTTAGCAAGACATTTAACAAGGCCATGCATGGGAGGTTATTCAAGTTCAGTTGCTCGGCATTCAAGATGAGGTAGTAAATTGGATGAGTCATTAGCTTTGTGGGAAAAGCTTGAGGGTGGTAGTAGATGGTTGCTTGCCTGACTGGAGGCCTGTGACCAGTGAGTGGAATGCCACAGGGATCGGTGCTGGGTCCATTGTGGTTTATAATCTGGATGATAATGTGGTTAACTGAAACAGCAAACTTGCGGATGACATCAAATTGGGAGTGTAGTGACAGCGAGGAAAGCTCTTGTGACTTGCAGAGCAATCTGCATCAGATGGAAAAATGGGCCGAAAAATGGCAGGTGGAATTTAATGCAGACAAGTGCGAGCTTTTGCACTTTGGTAGGACTAACCAAGGTAGGTCGTACGCAGTGAACAACAGGGCACTTTGGAGTGTGGTAGAACAAAGGGACCTGGAATACAGGTCCAGAATTCATTAAAAGTGGCATCACAGGTCGATAGAGTCGTAAAGAAGCTTTGGCACAATGGCCTTTCTTAAGTCATTGTATTGGGTACAGGAGGTGGGATGTTATGTTGCAGTTGTACAAGACGTTGGTGAGGTCTAATTTAGGGTATTGTGTACAGTTTTGTCACCTACCCACAGGAAAGATGTTAATAAGGTTGAAAAAGTACAGGGAAAATTTTCAAGGATGTTCCCGCAGCTGGAGGACCTGCGGTATAAAGAAAGATTGAATAGATTAGGATTTGAGAATGTGGAAGATTGAGAGGAAATTTAATAGTTACACAAAATTATGAGGGTTATAGATAGGGTAAATACAGGCTTTTCTACTGAGGTTGGGTGAGAGGCCATGGGTTAAGGGTGAAAGGTAAAAAGTTTAAAGGGAACATGAGTGGAAACTTCTCCACTGAGAGTGTCATGAAAATGTGGAATGAACTGCCAGCACAAGTGGTGCATGCGAGCTCGATTTCAATGTTTAAGCAAAGTTTAAATGGCCCATGGACAGTAGGAGTATGGAAGGCTTAGTCCCGGTGCATGTCCATGGGAGTAGGCAGTTTAAATGGTTTTGACATGGAGTAGATGGGCCAAAGGGCCTGTTTCTGTGCTGTAGTTCTCTATAACTCTAAAAGATTGCATAGAAACATAGAAAACCTCAGCCCACAAAGCTGTGCCAAACATGTCCTTACCTTAGAAATTACCTAGGGCTACCCATGGCCCTCTATGTTTCTGAGCTCCATGTATCTGTCCAGGAGTCTCTTAAAAGACCCTATCGTATCCGTGTCCACCACCGTCGCTGGCAGCCCATTCCACGCACTCACCACTCTCTGCGTAAAATAAAAACTTACCCCTGATATCTCTTCTGTACCTACTTCCAAGCACCTTAAAACTGTGCCCTCTCATGCTAGCCATTTCAACCCTGAGAAAAAGCCACACGATCAAGGCCTCTCATTATCTTATACACCTTTATCAGGTCAGCTCTCATCCTCTGTTGCTCCAAGGAAAAAAGGCCGAGTTCACTCAACCTATTCTCATAAGGCATGCTCCCCAATCCAGGCAACATCCTTGTAAATCTCCTCTGCACCCTTTCTACGGCTTCCACATCCTTCCTGTAGTAAGGTGACCAGAACTGAGCACAGTATGCCAAGTGAGGTCTGACCAGAGTCCTATATAGCGGCAATATTACCTCTCGGTTCTTAAACTCAATCCCACGGTTGATGAAAGCCAATGCACCATATGCCTTCTTAACCACAGAGTCAGCCTGCGCAGCAGCTTTGAGTGTCCTATGGACTTGGACCCCAAGATCCCTCTGATCCTCCACACTGCCAAGAGTCTATATTTATACATCTACACTAATACTATATTCTGTCCTTACATTTGACTTACCAAAATGAACCACCTCACACTTATCTGGGCTGAACTCCATCTGCCACTTCTCAGCTCAATTTTGCATCCTATCAATGTCCCGCTGTAACCTCTGACAGCTCACGGCACCTCCAATCTTTGTGTCATCAGAAAATTTACTAACCCGTCCCTCCACTTCCTCGTCATGAAGAGTAGGGGTCCCAGAACAGATCCCTGAGGCACACCACTGGTGACCGAATTCCGTGCAGAATTTGACCTGCCTACAACTACTCTTTGCCGTCTGTGGGCAAGCCAGTTCTGGACTCACAAACCAAAGTTCCCTTGGATCCCATGCCTCCTTACTTTCTCAATGAGCCTTGCATGGGGTACCTTGTCAAATATCTTGCTGAAATTCATATGACACTCAAAGCTGCTATGCAGGTTGACTCTGTGGTTAAGAAGGCATACATCAATTGGCCTTCATCAATTGTGGGACTGAGTTTAAGAGTCAAGAGGTAATGTTGCAGCTATATAGGACCCTGGTCAGACCCCACTTGGAGTACTGTGCTCAATTCTGGTCACCTCACTACAGAAAGGACGTGGAAATCATAGAAAGTGTACAGAGGAGATTTACAAGGATGTTGCCTGAATTGGGGAGCATGCCTTATAAGAATAGGTTGACTGAACTTAGCCTTTTCTTCTTGGAGCGACGGAGGATGAGAGGTGACCTGATAGAGGTGTACAAGGTAATGAGAGACATTGATCGTGTGGATAGTCAGAGGCTTTTCCACAGGGTTGAAATGGCTAGCACAAGAGGGCATAGTTTTAAGGTGCTTGGAAGTAGGTACAGAGGAGATGTTAGGGGTAAGTTTTTTTACACAGAGAGTGGTGAGTGCATGGAACGGGGTGGCGGTGGTGGAGGCGGAAATGATAGAGTCTTTTAAGAGACTCCTGGATGGCTACATGGAGCTTAGAAAAGCAGAGGGCTATGGGTAAAGCCTGGGTAGTTCTCAGGTAAGGGTATGTTCGGCACAGCTTCGTGGGCTGAAGTGCCCGTATTGTGCTGTACACTACATTTTTATTGGTGCTTGCAGGGATTGGAAGAAGCTGGTAATCCAGACTCAAGCATACAAGTATCCAGCTGGAAATAGATGGAACAAAATGGAATGATTTGAAGATGAAAATAAAGAATCTCTTCATACAATGTGTAACTTGCTAATGATGTGGCTAGTGTCAATAGTGGTTTCATGCGTTGCCAGGCAGGCATTCCTTATCCATCCCTACCTCTCTGTTAAAATGATGTTCTTGGCAAGGCCCTTGTGATAATAGTATTGTTATGATGGCATTATGCAGTTCCACAATATTGAGAGGGCACTGTATGAATCAAAAGTAATGCCTGGAATTAGAATGTGTGGAATTCTCTTCTACTACAAATTATATTTGCCCTTTTGTAAATGAACAGTAGGCCCAAGGTATTTTCACAGTGCAAACACGCAGACAACATTTTTCACTGTATGAAAAATAAATCTGAAACTAAGAAGAAACATTTTTGATTTAGTGCTATTGAATGTTTGTTGTGTTCACTGAATCTGTTTGTTTTGTACTCTGCAGACAAGCCATTGTAATGGGCAGCACTGACTTCACAGAAGATGATGTAGAACGCATTGTTGAAGAGCTTGGAAAAGAATACAAGGGAAATGCTTATCATCTAATGCACAAAAATTGTAACCATTTTTCATCAGCTATATCAGAGGCAAGTATATTGAAATTCATGTATCCACCATACAGACTTCATTTATTACTTCTCCCCACACTCCCTCCCCCTCTCACTTGGCATTCATCTCCTCTGTTTTCCTCCTCTTTTTTAAAAAAAAAGTATTGTGCAGATAGTTCTCTTATAGTGAAGAGGTGATAGACAGGAGCTACAGGAAGGTAGTCATCCCTAGGCTACAGGAGTTAGAAAACTGGGTGACTGTCAGGAGAGGGAAGGAAAATGCCCGGAAAATGGAGAGCACACCTGTGGCTGTCCCCCTCAGCAACAAATATCTTGTTCTAGATGCTGTTGAGGGGGATGACCCGACAGGGGACGCCCACAGTGACCGGGTCTCTGGCACTGAGCCTGGCGCTGTTGTGCAGGAGGGAAGGAGGGAGAAGAGGAATGTGGTAGTCATAGGGGATTCCATAGTCAGGGGAATGGACAGGAGATTCTGTGAACCTGATAGAGATACCCGCATGGTGTGTTGCCTCCTAGGTGCCAGGGTGCGGGATGTCTCGGATCGGGTCCAGAATATTCTAACGGGGGAGGGCGAGCAGCCAGTTGTCTTGGTACATTTTGGTACCAATGACATAGATAGGACAAGGGAGGAGGTCCTGAAGAGAAGATTTCTGGGAGTTAAGAAGGAAGCTGAGAAGCAGGACCTCCAGGGTAGTAATCTCGGGATTGCTACCTGTGCCACGTGCTAGCGAGGGCAAGAATAGTAGGATCAGGCAGATGAATGCGTGGCTGAGAGACTGGTGCAGGGGGCAGGGCTTCAGATTCTTGGATAATTGGGATCTCTTCTGGGGGAAGTATGACCTGTTCAAAATGGACAGGTTACACCTGAACCCGAAGGGGACCAATATCCTGGCGGGAACATTTAATAGGGCTGTTAAGGAGGGTTTAAACTAATTTGGCAGGGGGATGGGAATGAGAATGATAGAGCGGAGGAAGGGGAAAACAGAAATAAATCTAAGATAGGGAGCAGTAGAGATGTCAGGAAAGACAGGCAGGTGATGGGGCAAATTTGTAGGCATTGGGATGAGTTGCTGTGCAATAAAGTTGCAGTGAAATCAAAGCGAAAAGTACCAAATACTGGTCTTAAGGTGTTATACTTACAAATGTTCGTAAATGCACGCAGCATAAGGAATAAGGTGGATGATCTTGTTGTACAGCTACAGATTGGCAGGTATGATATTGGGCCATCACTGAGACGTGGCTAAAGGATGCATGTCTCTGGGAGCTGAACGTCCAAGGATACACGGTGTATCGGAAGGATAGGAAAGTAGGCAGAGGGGGAGGCATGGGTTTGTTGGTAAGAAATGATATTAAATGTTTAGAAAGAGGTGATATAGGATCGGAAGGTGCAGAATCTTTCTGGGTTGAGCTAAGAAATCGCAGGTGTAAAAGAACCCTGATGGCAGCTGTTTATAGGCCTCCAAACAGCTGCAGTGATTTGGACTACAAATTACAACAGGAAATACAAAAGGCTTGTCAGAAGGGCAGTGTTATGATAATTGTGGGGGATTTTAACATGCGAGTGAATTGGGGAAATCAGGTCGGCACTGTATCTCAAGAGAGAGAATTTGTAGAATGTCTGCGAGATGGGTTTTTAGAACAGCTTGTTGTTGAGCCCACTAGGGGATCGGCTGTACTGGATTGGGTATTGTGTAATGAACCGGAGGTGATTAGTGAGATTGAGGTGAAGGAACCCTTAGGAGGCAGTATTCATAACATGATTGAGTTCACTGTGAAATCTGACAAAGAGAAGCCGAAATCTGATGTGTCGGTATTTCAGTGGAGTAAAGGAAATTACAGTGGCATGGGAGAGGAACTGGCCAAAGTTGACTGGAAAGGGACACTAGTGGGAAAGACGGCAGAGCAGCAGTGGCTAGAGTTTATGCGAGAAGTGAGGAAGGTGTAAGACAGGTATATTCCAGAAAAGAAGAAATTTTCGAATGGAAAAAAGATGTCACAGTGGCTGACAAGAGAATTCAAAGCCAAAGTTAAAGCAAAGGAGCGGGTATACAAGGAAGCAAAAATTAGTGGGAAGACAGAGGATTAGCTAGCAAATAATATCAAAGAGGATACTAAAAGCTTTTTCAAGTATATAAAGAGTAAAAGATAGGTGCGAGTAGATATAGGACCGATTGAAAATGATACTGGAGAAATTGTAATAGGAGATAAGGAGATAAGGAGGAACTGAATGAGTATTTTGCATCAGTCTTCACTGAGGAAGACATCAGCAGTATACTTGGGATACTTGACACTCAAGGGTGGCAGGGAAGAGAAGTGTGCGCAGTCACAATTACGACAGAGAAAGTACTCAGGAAGCTGAATAGTCTAAAGATAGATAAATCTCCCGGACCAGATGGAATGCACCCTCGTGTTCTGAAGGAAGTAGCTGTGGAGATTGCGGAGGCATTAGCGATGATCTTTCAAAAGTCGATAGATTCTGGCATGATTCCGGAGGACTGGAAGATTGCAAATGTCACTCCGCTATTTAAGAAGGGGGCAAGGAAGCAAAAAGGAAATTATAGACCTGTTAGCTTGACATCCATGGTTGGGAAGTTGTTGGAGTCGATTGTCAAGGATGAGGTTACAGAGTACCTGGAGGCATATGACAAGATAGGCAGAACTCAGCATGGATTCCTTAAAGGAAAATCCTGCCTGACAGACCTATTACAATTTTTTGAGGAAATTACAAGTAGTCTAGACAAGGGAGATGCAGTGGATGTTGTATATTTGGATTTTCAGAAGGCCTTTGACAAGGTGCCACACTTGAGGCTACTAAGCAAGATAAGAGCCCATGGAATTACTGGAAAGTTACATACGTGGATAGAGCGTTGGCTGATTGGCAGGAAACAGAGAGTGGGAATAAAGGGATCCTATTCTGGTTGGCTGCCGGTCACCAGTGGTGTTCCACAGGGGTCCATGTTGGGGCCACTTCATTTTACATTGTACATCAACAATTTAGATTATGGAATAGATGGCTTTGTGGCTAAGTTTGCTGACGATACGAAGATAGGTGGAGGGGCCGGTAGTGCTGAGGAAACGGAGAGTCTGCAGAGAGACTTGAATAGATTGGAAGAATTGGCAAAGACGTGGCAAATGAAATACAGTGTTGGAAAGTGTATGGTTAGGCACTTTGGCAGAAGAAATAAACAAGCAGACTATTATTTAAATGGGGAGAGAATTCAAAGTTCTGAGATACAACAGGAATTGGGAGTTCTCGTACAGGATACCCTTAAGGTTAACCTCCTGGTTGTGTTGGTAGTGATGAAGGCGAATGCAATGTTGGCATTCATTTCTAGAGGAATAGAGTATAGGAGCAGGGGTGTGATGTTGAGGCTCTATAAGGCGCTGGTGAGACCTCACTTGGAGTACTGTGGGCAGTTTTGGTCTCCTTATTTAAGAAAGGATGTGCTGACGTTGGAGAGGGTACAGAGAAGATTCACTAGAATGATTCCAGGAATGAGAGGATTAACATATGAGAAACGTTTGTCTGCTCTTGGACTGTATTCCTTGGAGTTTAGAAGAATGAGGAGAGACCTCATAGAAACATTTCAAATATTGAAAGGCATGGACAGAGTGGATGTGGCAAAGTTGTTTCCCATGATGGGGGAGTCTAGTACGAGAGGGCATGACTTAAGGATTGAAGGGCGCCCATTCAGAACAGAAATGCGAGGAAATTTTTTTAGCCAGAGGGTGGTGAATCTATGGAATTTGTTGCCACGTGTGGCAGTGGAGGCCAAGTCATTGGGTGTATTTAAGGCAGAGATTGATAGGTATCTGAGTAGCCAGGGCATCAAACGTTATGGTGAGTGGGACTAAATGGGAGAATGGATCAGCTCATGATAAAATGGCGGAGCAGACTCGATGGGCCGAATGGCTGACTTCTGCTCTTCTGTCTTATGGTCTATATTGTGTGTTTTCATTACGTGAATTGGTTATAATGAATTTAGAATACTATTGTCTTATACAGCCAACGTTGCTTATATCATGATTGGGAAAACTTGCTTAAATCTGTGCTTTGAAGGCAACTGCAGCCTATTCTGCTATAACACAACTTTCTATAATGCAAGGTTACTTAGGAACATAACTAGAGTGTTACTGCAAAACTATCCGTATATAAGCACTACATATTCCTTAGTTGCTTACTAATCATACAGAGAAACCATTTCCTTTGATGTCATTGATGTCTTGGTTCTGGAAGAAAGCTTTATATAAAAATGGATTTTGCGAAAACCAGATGTCCCTCAATTCAATTCTTAACCCAGAAAAATACAATGTCTTGTTTTAAGTTATAGTTATACAACAAGGAAGCTGGTCCGTGGTCCCACTGAACCACACTATCATTAACACCAATACCATTCTGCATTCCGTGGCCACTTTATTAGGTAGACCTGTACAACTGGATGTTAATGCATATAAATAACCAGCCAATCATGTGGCAGCAACTCAGTGCATAAAAGCATGCTGGTATGGTCAAGAGGTTCAGTTGTTGTTCAGACCAAACATCAGAATAGGGAAGACATGATCTAAGTGACTTTGATGTGGAATGATTGTTGGGGTGGTTTGAATATCTCAGAAACAGCTGATCTTCTGGGATTTTCACACAAAAATCTTTCACAGAGAATGGTGCAAAAAAACAAAAAAAAACATTGAGCGGTAATTCTGTGAGAGAAAATGCCTTGTTAATGAGAGAAGTCAGGAGAGTGGCCAGACTGGTTCAAAGTGACAGGAAGGGAAAGTGATTGAAATAACAACGCGTTGTGGAGATGAGCATCTCTGAGTGGATAGGCTGCAGCAGCAGAAGACCACAGATATAAGGTATTGGAGGACCCTAATAAAGTGGTCATTGATTGTTTTTGTGCTAATGAGGGTCTCCACAGATTTCTGCAGTTTCTTCGGGTCATGTGCAGAGCAGTTGCCATATCAGAATCAGGGTTATTATCAACGGCATGCGTCGTGAAATTTGTTTAACTTAGCAGCAGCAGTTCAATGCAATACATAATATAGAAGAAGAAAAAATAATCATAAATAAATCAATTACAGTATACTCATATTGAGTAAAATCGTGTAAAAACCAGAAATAATATAGATTAAAAAAGTGAGGTAGTGTTCATGGGTTCAATGTCCATTTAGGAATCAGATGGCAGAGGGGAAGAAGCTGTTCCTGAATCGCTGAGTGTGTGCCTTCAGGCTTCTGTACCTTCTACCTGATGGTAACAGTGAGAAAAGGGCATGCCCTCGGTGCTGGAGGTCCTTAATAATGGACACTGCTTTTCTGAGACACCGCTCCTTGAAAATGTCCTGGATACTTTGTAGGCTAGTACCCAAGATGGATCTGACTAAATTTATAGCCCTCTGCAGCTTCTTTCAGTCCTTTGCGGTAGCCCCCTCCCCCCATATCAGACAGTGATGCAGCCTGTCAGAATGCTCTCCACGGTACATCTATAGAAGTTTCTGAGTGTATTTGTTGGCATACCAAATCTCTTCAAACTCCTAATAAAGCATAGCTGCTGTCTTGCCTTCTTTGTAACTGCATCGATATGTTGGGACCAGGTTAGATCCTTAGAGATCTTGACACCCAGGAACTTGAAACTGCTCACTCTGTCCACTTCTGATCCCTCTATGAGGATTGGTATGTATTCCTTCGTCTTACCCTTCCTGAGGTCCACAGTCAGCTCGTTTGTCTTACTGACGTTGAGTGGAAGGTTGTTGCTGCGACACCATTCCACTAGTTGGTATATTTCATTCCTGTATGTCCTCTCATCTCCAGCTGAGATTCTACCAACAATAGTTGTATCATTAGCAAATTTATTAATGGTATTTGAGCTATGCCTAGCCACACAGTCATGGGTATAGAGAGAGAAGAGCAGTGAGCTAAGCACACACCCCGAGGCGCACCAGTGTTGATCGTCAGCGAAGAGGATATGTTATCACCAATTCGCACAGGTTTTGGTCTTCCGGTTAGGGAGTTGGGATCCAGTTGCAGAGGGAGGTGCAGAGGCCCAGGTTCTGTAACTTCTCAATCAGGATTGTGGGAATGATGGTGTTGAATGCTGAGCTATAGTCGATGAACAGCATCCTAATATAGGTGTTTCTATTGTCCATATGGTCTAAGGTTGTGTGAAGAGCAATTGAGATTGCATCTGCCGTTGACCTACTGTGGTGATAGACTAATTGCAGTGGGTCCAGGTCCCTGCTGAGGCAGGTGTTCAGTCTAGTCATGACCAACATCTCAAATCATTTCATCACTGTAGATGTGAGTGTTACCGAGTGATAATCATTAAGGCAGTTCACATTATTCTTCTTAGGTACTGGTATAATTGTTACTTTTTTAAAGCAAGTGGGAACTTCCGCCCATACCAGTGAGAGGTTGCAAATGTCCTTGAATACTCCCGCCAGTTGGCTGGCACGTTTTCAGAGCCTTACCAGGTACTCCATCGGGACCTTACGCCTTGCGAAGACAGTCAAACATCAGCCTCTGAGACAGAGATCAAAGGGTCACTGGGTGCAGCAGGGATCTTTACAGCTGTAGTTGTGTTCTCCCTTTCAAAGCGGGCATAAATGGCATTAAGTTCATCTGGTAGTGAAGCATCGCTGCCATTCATGCTATTGGGATTCGATTTGTAGGAAGTAATGACTTGCAAACCCTGCCAGAGATGTCACGCACCTGATGTTGCCTCCAACTTGTTTGAAATGGGTCTAGATAGGATGCTTTCTTTAGTTCATCAATAACAATTTTTAAGGTTTGACAGGGACATGCCCAAATTTCTTTCGCTTCCTAATAAAGTGAAAGTATTGCTGAGGTTTGTTGGCTGTGGCATCTACATGGTTGGACCATGACAGGTTATTGCTGAAGTGCCGTCAATAGACAATAGGAGTAGGAGTAGACTATTCAGCCCTTTGAGCCAGTACCACCATTCACTGTGATAATGGCTGATCATCCACAATCAGTACCCTGTTCCTGCCTTCTCCGCATATCCCTTGACTCCGCTATCTATAAGAGCTCTATCTAACTCTTTCTTGAAAGAATCCAGAGAATTGGCCTCCACTGCCTTCTGAGGCAGAGCATTCCACAGATCCACAACCCTCTGTGTGAAAAAGTTTTTCCTCAACTCTGTTCTAAATGGTCTTCTTAAACTGTGGCCTCTGGTTCTGGAACTCCCCAACATTGGGAACATGTTTCCTGCCTCTAGCATGTCCAATCTCTGATATGTTTCAATCAGATCCCTTCTCATCCTTCTAAATTCCCGTGTATACAAGCCCAGTTGCTCCAATCTTTCAACATATGACAGTCCTGCCATCCGTGGAATTAATCCAGTGAACCTACGCTGCACTCCCTCCATAGCAAGAATGTCCTTCCTCAAATTTGGAGACCAGAACTGCACATAATACTCCAGGTGGGGTCTCACCAGGGCCTTGTACAACTGCAGAAGGACCTCTTTGCTCCTATACTCAACTCCCCTTGTTATGAAGGCCAACATACCATTAGCTTTCTTCACTGCCTGCTGTACCTGTATGCTTACTTTCAATGACTGATGAACAAGGACACCCAGATCTCGTTGTACTTCCCCTTTTCCTAACTTGACACTGTTCAGATAGTAATCTGCCTTCCTGTTCTTGCCACCAAAGTGGATAACCTCACATTTATCCACATTAAACTGCATCTGCCCACTCACCCAATCTGTCCAAGTCACTCTGCAGTCTCATAACATCCTCCTCACATTTTACACTGCCAACCAGCTTTGTGTCATCTGCAGATTTGCTAATGTTACTTTTAATTTCTTCACCTAAATCATTAATGTATATTGCAAATAGCTGCGGTGCCAGCACCGAGCCTTGCGGTACCCTACTAGTCACTGCCTGCCATTCTGAAAGAGACCGGTTAATCCCTACTCTTTGTTTCCTGTCTGCCAGCCAATTTTCTATCCATGTCAGTACCCTACCCCCAATACCATGTGCTCTAATTTTGCCCACTAACCTCCTATGTAGGACCTTATCAAAGGCTTTCTGAAAGTCCAGGTACACTACATCCACTGGCTTTCCCATGTCTAGTTTCACAGTTACATCCTCAAAAAATTCTAGAGGATTAGTCAAGCATGATTTCCCCTTCGTAAATCCATGCTGACTCAGACCTACCCTGCTACTGCTATCCAAATATGCAGCTATTTCATCTTTTATAATTGACTCCAGCATCTTCCCCACCACTGATGTCAGACTAACTGGTCTATAATTGCCTGTTTTCTCTCTCACTCCTTTCTTGAAAAGTGGGATAACATTAGCTACCCTCCAATCTGCAGGAACTGATCCTGAATCTATAGAACATTGGAAAATGTTTACCAATGAGTCCACGATTTCTCCTTAAGTATCAGTCCTTGGAAACTGAAGCTCTCAACCCTTTCAACTTAAATACCATTGATGTAGACAGGAGCATGTGTATTGTCCCACCTTCCTGAAGTTACTGACTAGCTCTTTTTTCCAGATATTGAGGGATATTGTTGTCATGACATCATGTTCCAAGGTTCTCTGTCTTCTCTTTTCTGAAAGTCAAATTTGCGTACTTAACACCAGACTCTCAAAGTAGCCACTCTATCTTAAGCTCTATTACAACAATTTATTTCGCATGTGGATGCAGGAAAATATTCAAGGCTTTTCTTAAGCAGTTATTAAATCCCTGGCCCGATTGCTTAAAGAAGCATGTTTGTAAAACAGCGTTTTCTCTGGTGTTCCACTGTGGCAGTGCTCATGGTTGTGGTGGCCACTCGGTTTCCAAACAATGGTGAAATTTCTAGTCCTATTTGTCTTTTCACTGCTGATCACATTTTGGGTGGACAAATGCTGTGACCTTCAGCAAAACCTCTGGAGGAGGTCTGTGTGTTTACATCAATAAATACTGTGTGAACGCCTTGTTAGTAATTGCCTACTATTCACCGCAGTTAGCTTTTAACAGTGAAGTGCAGGCCTTTCGAGGGAGTTCACTGCCATTGTGATTATTGCTGTTTACATCCCCTGCCTCCACCGCCCCCCCCCGTGTTCACCGTGTTGGTGCTGGGAAAATGCTGCAGGAGCTCTACTGCACCATCTGTGACCTCAAAGCCAATCACCCCGATCGTATCTTCATTGTTCCTAGTGACTTCAATCATGCCAACTTAAAAACAATCCTGTCAAAGTTCTGCCAGCATGTCAACTTTGCACCCCGAAGGAGATCAGGACCTGGCCAGAAGATGCTACGTCAGTACTATAGGACAGCTTTGAACACACAGACTGGAATACATTCAGGGAGGTGGCCAGCATTGATGAATATGTGGGATCAGCAACTCTGGTTAAGTGCATTCATCATAAGCCCTTTAGACTTTCAAATAGTTCTCTATCCAGATGCTGTTAATCAAATGATCCACAATTTTTGAAATTTCTCTGATATTTTGAGTATTTTGGTGATAATATTCCTGGTGGAGTGCTTAGAGGATGTGCAGAACAACTAACAGATATTCTCACTGATATCTTCAACATCTCCCTGAGCAGCTCCATCATTCCTAAGTGCGTCAAGGCTGCCACCATCATCCCCATGCCGAAGAAGTCTTCAGTGTCCTGCCTCAACGACTACTGTCCCGTTGCACTCACATCCATCATCATGAAGTGTTTCAAGAGGCTCGTCATGAGGCACGTCAAGACCCTGCTGCCCCCCCTCACTGGATGCTCTGCAGTTCGCGTACCGTCCCAACCGTTCAACAGACGACGCCATTGCCATCACCCTCCACTTGGCCCTAACCCACCCCTTCCTGACTGGGAGACCTCAGTCAGTCTGGATCATAGAAACACAGAAAACCTACAGCACAATACAGCCCCTTCGGCCCACAAAGCTGTGCCGAACATGTCCTTACCTTAGAAATTACTCAGGGTTACCCACAGCCCTTTTTGTTTCTAAACTCCAAATACCTGTCCAGCAGTCTCTTAAAAGATCCTATCGTATCCGCCTCCACCACTGTGGCAATGGCAACCCATTCTACACACTCACCACTCTCTGCATAAAAAACTTATCCCTGACATCTCCTCTGTACCTCCTTCCAAGCACCTTTAAACTGTGCCCTCTCATGTTAGCCATTTCAGCCCTGGGAAAAAGCCTCTGACTATCCACACGAACACTGCCTCAATTGATCGGAAGCAGCATCTCCAACACCATCACAGTGTGCACAGGGGCCCCCCAGGGCTGTGTGCTCAGTCCACTGCCGTTCGCTCTGCTGACCCACGACTGTGATGCAACACACAGCTCGAACCACATCATCAAGTTCGCCGATATACACGACTGTGATGAGTCTCATCAGCAAGAATGATGAGAGGAGGTGCAGCGGCTAATGGACTGGTGCAGAGCCAACAACCTGTCTGTGAATGTGAACAAAACAAACGAGATGGTTGTTGACTTCAGGAGGACACAGAGCGACCACTCTCCACTGAACAGCAACGACTCCTCCTTAGAGATTGTTAAGAACACCAAATTTCTTGGTGTTCACTTGGCAGAGAATCTCACCTTGTCCCTCAACACCAGTTCCATAGCAAAGGAAGCCCAGCAACGTCTCTACTTTCTGCGAAGGCTGAAAAAAATCCATCTCCCACTGCCCCCCACCCCCCCCCCCCATCCTCACCACATTCTACAGAGGTTGTATTGAGAACATCCTGAGCAGCTGCATCACTGCCTGGTTCGGAAATTGCAGCATCTCGGATCGCAAGACCCTGCAGCAGATAATGAGGTCAGCTGAGAAGATCATCGGGGTCTCTCTTCCCGCCATTACAGACATTTACACCACACGCTGCATCCGCAAAGCAAGCAGCATTATGAAGAACCCCACGTACCCCTCATACAAACTCTTCTCCCTCCTGCCATCTGGCAAAAGGCACCGAAGCATTCGGGCTCTCATGACCAGACTACGTAACAGTTTCTTCCCCCAAGCCATCAGATTCTTCAATACCCAGAGCCTGGACTGACACCAACCTACTGCCCTCTACTGTGCTTGCTGTCTTGTTTATTATTTATTGTAATGCCTGCACTGTTTTGTGCACTTTATGCAGTCCTGGGTAGGTCTATAGTCTAGTGTAATTTTTGTGTTGTTTCATGTAGCACCATGGTCCTGAAAAATGTTGTCTGTGTACCAGCAGTTATGGTCAAAATGACAATGAAAAGTGACTTGAATTGACTTGACTTGATAAAGAGTAATCTTGGAGTCACAGAAAAGTACAGCCCATCACAGAAACAAGCCCTTCAGCCCATCTAGTCTGTGCCAAACCAGTTGAACTGCCCACTCCTATCGACCTGCACAGGGACCATAACCTCCATACCCATTACCACCTATGTACCTGTCCAAACTTCAGTTAATGTTGAAATCGAGCTCGCATACGCTTGTGCTGGCAGCTCGTTCCACATCTTGTCGAGTCCTGAGGTATTACAGTATTTTAAATGCCTTATTTGGTAAAGGGTTGAATTTAAATTAGCATGTTTTTAAGCATCCATCTCTTGTTTTCCAAAATGTTAATTGTGCTAAAATATTAATTTCACTCAGATGCAGTGTACTTGTACACTGACAATCTTGAGTGCACAATAAACTTCCGAGGTTACATTGAATCTGGTATCTGATTTGAAAATGGTATCAAAAGCTGCTTCAATTCTCTCTCACGGTGTGTAATTAAAACAATACGTCCCATTCTGTGTATGTTACTAACAGAGCTAGAAATTACTGGCTGTCCTTAAGCTAGTGATGAATCACTCTGGATTTCAGCTCTGCTTCTGGTAAAGATCTAATTCAGATGAATTGAGAGTTGTAGAATGTTGATCACTGATAGTGAAAGACTAAAATAATATATACCAGTTATTGCAATATGTACCTGAGTGGTGATGGGTATTCGCATGCCTTGGCTTAACTTGTTTTCCACACAATGAAAGTGCCAGGTTTGGATGGTCAAACTCAATGCTTCCAAATTAAAAAGTTGTTAGATTTGTCCTTAAAGATAACTTCTTGAAATATTTTATACCTGATAACTTTCCTGGATTCAGCATTAGTGACTTTTCTTGTTGTTCTAGTTTTCCTTGTGATCCAAAGCATGTTTTAAATATCCAATATTTGAGTGAACTTAGTCAGATTCAGGGTGCACACTGAGAATCCTTGAACTACATTCTTGTTTACTTGTTCACTATTGCATCTAACTAAACTTTTAAACCAATGCAGATGTATTAATGAAGTAAATGTAATCAGTTAATTTAAGAATAATTGCAAACAATTACTTGATAATGCTTTAACTTAATTTGATGGTTATTGTCCCAAGGTTTCAAATATTTGGGAAAGTTGATGGCTGTTGGATCTATCAGGAAGAAGCTTATTTTTTCCTGTGATCTTACATTTGACACCAGATTAAAATACTTTTTCAATAACTGTGATGTGACGTGACTAACTTACTGTATTATATTAGAATTTTGTCTGCTCTGTCTGTTACTCAGAAAAGATTTCTATCTAATTATTTAACATTATTTAACCTTAAACCTTTGCTTGGTTTCCTTAATTAAACCATAAAATATAGGAGTAGAATTTGGCCCATCAAGTCTACTCTGCCATTTCATCATGGCTAATCCAATTTTCCTTTCAGCACCAGTCTCCTGCCTTTTCCCTGTATCCCTTCATGCCCTGACTGATCAAGAATTGGTCAATCCTTTTCTTAAATATGCATAAAAATCTGGCCCCCATAGGTTCCTGTGGCAAAGAATGCCACAGATTCACCTCTAACTGGCTAAAGAAATTCCTCCTCACCTCTGTTCTAAAAGGACACCCCTCTATTCTGAGGCTGTGTCCTCTGGTCTACTCTCCAGGTCACTTTTAATTTTGCTCAAGTTTTCATGTATACAATCATGATGGGTTAAAGGTAAATGCACATGGTCTTTTATCAGGGCTGGGAATCATGAACTAGAGGACATAAAGAACAGAAGGATTTAATAGGAAGTAAAGGTCCTTACATTTATAGTAATTGCTTTTTTTACTTTTTTGACCATGGGTGGTGCTTTTTATGATGAACATATTTCTTTTGGGTTGCCTTCCGGAAAGATGGGGTTAGATTTAGCAGTAGATTTAGTATTGGCCACTTTCTGGGTTTTTGTGGGAGGGGCGTGGTATTTTTGTTCTTATTTTTAATTTAGATTTTTTTCTTTAAACGGGCTGACTTGAAACTACCAGAATGTCCGAAATGTCATGACTTCCGGCTCCTTGTTGAACCTCCTTTCCTCTTCGGGGGTCATGAGTTTGTATTCTGGTTAACCCTTTACATACCTTATGTTCGATTTCAGTACTATGGATAAGATCATCAATTTGGTTTCTTGGAATACAAATTGTTCAAACCACCCGATTAAACGGAAGAACATTTTTAAAGTATTCCGTAGGATGAATGCTCACATTATCTTTATACAAGAAACTCATGTCCGGAAAGAGGATAATTAGCGTTTTTTTTTGGTTTTGGAAGGACTAACAGTACCACTTGAATTCACAGGCCAAAGTAAAAGGTGTTTCTATTTTTATAGATCCATCCAAATGGTAGATTTTTGTTAATTACTGGTTTATTATTCAACAAAAAAGTTGTTAGCTTAATGTTTACGCTCCAAATGTTGATTGTGCTGAATTATTTAAGAATCTCTTTACATCCCTTCCTAACTTAGATGATTATATGTTGATTATGGGCGGAGATTTTAACTGTTGTTTAAATCCTTTGATGGATAGATCTATGTCCAATCAAGTACTTCTGAACAAGTTGGTTACTTTTATTAACTCTTTTATGGTTGACTCTGGAATTTCAGAAATTTGGAGATTCTTACACCCCAACGAGAAAGAGTTCTTATGTTTTTCACATGTATATCATCATTATTCAATTGATTATTTTCTTATTGACTCTTGATTAATTCTACTTGTTATTGACTGTAAATATGACTCCATTGCTGTCTCCGATCATGCGCCATTGTATTAAGTCAATGGGTACATCTTCTAGTACTAGACAATGGCGATTTAATACCACTTTGCTTCAGAACTTGGACTTTGTTAATTTTATTGAGGAACAGATTAATTTTTTCTTTACAACGAATTTTACGGAGGGAATTTCCAGCGGCGTACTATGGGATACTTTTAAAGCATATATTCGTGGACAACTTATTTCATATTTTGCTGGATTAAAAAAGCGAACTAATGATGAAATACTTAAGCTGGTTGACAAGATCAAAGAATTTGACAAGGAATATTCTATTGCTCCTACTCAGGAGCTTTCCAAAGAGAGAGTCGAACTTCAAATGGAACATAGTCTATTACAATCATCTTCGATTGAAAGCCAATTAATTAAAACTAAGAGTCAATTCTATAACATGGTGATAAAACTGGGAAACTATTGGCTAACTGGGAAACTAACGAGACTTGGAAGAGCAAATCTGCAGAGAGATAGCAGGCAACTGCAGGAAACATAAAGTTGTGGTGGTAGGGGATTTTAATTTTCCATATATTGATTGGGACTCCCATACTGTTAGGGGTCTAGATGGTTTAGAGTTTGTAAAATGTGTTCAGGAACGTTTTCTAAATCAATATGAAGAGGGACCAACAAGAAGGGATGCAATATTGGATCTCCTGTTAGGAAACGAGTTAGGACAAGTGACGGAAGTCTGTGTAGGGGAACACTTTGGTTCCAGTGATCATAACACCATTGGTTTCAACTAGATCATGGACAAGGATAGATCTGGTCCTGGGGTTGAGGTTCTGAACTGGAAGAAGGCCAAATTTGAAGAAATGAGAAAGGATCTAAAAAGTGTGGATTGGGACAGGTTGTTCTCTGGCAAAGGTGTGATCGGTAGGTGGGAAGCCTTCAAAGGAGAAATTTTGAGAGTGCAGAGTTTGTATGTTCCTGTCAGGATTAAAGGCAAAGTGAATAGAAATAAGGAACCTTGGTTCTCAAGGGATACTGCAACTCTGATAAAGAAGAAGAGAGAGTTGTATGACATGTATAGGAAACAGGGAGTAAATAAGGTGCTTGCGGAGTATAAGAAGTGCAAGAAAATACTTACGAAAGAAATCAGGAGGGCTAAAAGAAGACATGAGGTTGCCTTGGTAGTCAAGGTGAAGGTACAGGCAAAAGGATTGTAAGGGATAAAATTGGTCCTTTTGAAGATCAGAGTGGTCGGCTATGTGCGGAACCAAAGAAAATGGGGGAGATCTTAAATAGGTTTTTTGCATCTGTATTTACTAAGGAAACTGGCATGAAGTCTATGGAGTTAAGGGAAACAAGTAGTGAGTTCATGGAAACTGTACAGATTGAAAAGGAGGAGGTGCTTGCTGTCTTGAGGAAAATTAAAGTGGATAAATCCCCAGGACCTGACAGGGTGTTCCCTCAGACCTTGAAGGAGACTAGTGTTGAAATTGTGGGGGCCCTGGCAGAAATATTTAAAATGTCGCTGTCTACGGGTGAGGTGCCAGAGGATTGGAGAGTGGCTCATGTTGTTTCATTCTTTAAAAAAGGATCGAAAAGTAATCCGGGAAATTATAGGCCAGTAAGTTTAATGTCGGTAGTAGGTAAGTTATTGGAGGGAGTACTAAGAGACAGAATCTACAAGCATTTGGATAGATAGGGATTTATAAGGGAGAGTCAACATGGCTTTGTGCGTGGTAGGTCATGTTCGACCAATCTATTGGAGTTTTTCGAAGAGGTTACCAGGAAAGTGGATGAAGGGAAGGCAGTGGATATTGTCTACATGGATTTCAGTAAGGCCTTTGACAAGGTCCCGCATGAGAGGTTAGTTAGGAAAATTCAGTCGCTAGGTATACATGGAAAGGTGGTTAAAATGGATTAGACATTGGTTCAATGGAAGAAGCCAAAGAGTGGTAGTAGAGAATTGCTTCTCAGAGTGGAGGCCTGTGACTAGTGGTGTGCCACAGGGATCAATGCTGGGTCCATTGTTATTTGTCATCTCTATCAATGATCTGGATGTTAATGTGGTAAATTGGATCAGCAAGTTTGCTGATGATACAAAGATTGGAGGTGTAGTAGACAGTGAGGAAGGTTTTCAGAGCCTGCAGAGGGACTTGGACCAGCTGGAAAAATGGGCTGAAAAATGGCAGATGGAGTTTAATACAGACAAGTGTGAGGTATTGCACGTTGGAAGGACAAACCAAGGTAGAACATACAGGGTTAATGGTAAGGCACTGAGGAGTGCAGTAGAACAGAGGGATCTGGGAATACAGATACAAAATTACTTAAAAGTGGCGTCACAGGTAGATAGGGTCATAAAGAGAGCTTTTGGTATATTGGCCTTTATTAATCAAAGTATTGAGTATAAGAGCTGGAATGTTATGATGAGGTTGTATAAGGCATTGGTGAGGCCGAATCTGGAGTATTGTGTTCAGTTTTGGTCACCAAATTGCAGGAAGGATATAAATAAGGTTGAAAGAGTGCAGAGAAGGTTTACAAGGATGTTGCCAGGACTTGAGAAACTCAGTTACAGAGAAAGGTTGAATAGGTTAGGACTTTTTTCCCTGGAGCGTAGAAGAATGAGGGGAGATTTGATAGAGGTATATAAAATTATGATGGGTATAGATAGAGTGAATGCAAGCAGGCTTTTTCCACTGAGGCAAGGGGAGAAAAAAACTAGAGGACATGGGTTAAGGGTGAGGGGGGAAAAGTTTAAAGGGAACATTGGGGGGGCTTCTTCACACAGAGAGTGGTGGGAGTATGGAATGAGCTGCCAGATGAGGTGGTAAATGCGGGTTCTTTTTTAACATTTAAGAATAAATTGGACAGATACATGGATGGGAGGTGTATGGAGGGATATGGTCCGTGTGCAGGTCAGTGGAACTAGGCAGAAAATGGTTCGGCACAGCCAAGAAGGGCCAAAAGGCATGTTTCTGTGCTGTAGTTTCTATGGTTCTAATCAATTGAAATTGGCTTCGGTTAAATGCCAGATTGTTAAGATTCGTAAGAAAGATGGTACTCTGATGGTTGATCATGATGAGATAAATAAATCCTTTCAAAGAATTTTATACCTCCCTTTACCAATCAGAATTTCCTGATGACTCCACTATAATGCGTGAATTTTTAAAGAAATTGAATATTCCAAAACTATCATCCAAGGAGCGTTTAAAACTAGATGTACCTATTATGGTAGAAGAAATAAAAAATGCTATTTCTTCAATAAACTCAGGTAAAGCACCTGGCCCAGACGGATATACAGTAGAATTTTAAAAATTTTTCTCTACTATACTGTCTCCTTGGTTATGTAGAATCCTTCGGGATGCAGTGTCTATAAGTAAATTACCATAGTCTTTTTATCGAGCTTCTATTTCCCTAATTCTTAAAAAAGATAAGGATCCTATTGAATGTATCTTTGCTGAATGTGGATCCTAAGATTTTTTCTAAAATATTGGCAATGAGATCGGAGAATGTATTGCCTCAAATTATTTATTTTTTTTGTAATTTATTTTTTATTGAATTTCATCATCAAACAAATATTTCCATAAGATGTATTTCAGATACTGTACATATATATCATATAATCATATTTGTCACAAATCTCCACATAATATTTATCTGAAGTATACTCTTATAGAAAGAAGAGGAAAGAAAGAACAATCGAAAGAAAACTATGTACAGAGTAGGGAGTGATTTTTTTAAACAACATATTCATTGATTGTGAGAATAAAATCAGGCCTATAAGATGATAAGTAGTTAAACCATTTTTTTCCAGTATGAATAAAATTGTTCCAACTTATGATTAACAGATGTTGTTATCTTCTCCATTTTGTAAATGTCCATTGTAATCTCCATCCATACATTTAAAGTTGGGCCCTCCTGAGATAACCATTTCCTGGTAAGGGTCTTTTTACCAGTCACCAGCAGTACATTCATTAAATATTTATATTTACCTCTTTTCAACCATTCTTGAGGTATATACCCAAAATATATGGTCCTACTCTCTGTTAGTATATCATTGAAATTTGCAGAATATAACTTAATCGATCTACTCCCTGAACAAATAAGAACCAAGAAAAGTGAATAGTAAAAAGAAAGGTAAGGAAGGTGTGGTTCCAAGGCTGGGGTCTCTAGATGACTCTGGGTTCGGCTAGAAGAAAAGTCTAGCCGTGGGGGATAGTCCCTCCTACCTGTGGGTTGAGGGCCCTCGTTGCAGTACCTATAAAAGTAAGTAGAAAAAAACTATGTCCATTACACAGAAATGATGTCCCTGTGTATTCCTCCCTTGTATATATTCTCATTTAGGTGGGGAAAATGAATTTTTTAAAAATTGAGTAATATAAAAACCGCATTATAACACATATTTCTCGAGATAGGTATATCACCGTCTATCTTTGCTTCCGTTTAGTTTATCAGCACTTTTAAAGTTAGCCAAGCCTCATGGCTCTTCTGGAGGAGGTGAGGGTTGTCTTCGGAGAACTCACAGTCTCTTCCTAATATCTTCTCATCCTGTTCCCATCCCCTGCTTTCTCGGTTCTCTTACTATTTCCCAAGCAGATCAGGATAACTACTCAGCCAGACTTTCGCTTGGTTTGACCACGCTAATGGACAGTCCTCGGTTGTTCATGTCTGTAGTTGCCTCTTCCACCATCTGGTACAGTCGTATCCCTTCTTGGTAAAAAAAACCCTCAGTTTAGCAGGGTACAGGGTTTGAAATTTAATCTTTTCTTCCTTTAATATTTGTTTCGCTTCGGAATACTCCTTCCGTTTCTGTAGGACTGCCGGGGGGTAATCATGATCGAAGTACATTACCTTCCCATTCCAAAAAACCCACTCCTTACCCCAGGTCCTTCATAGAATATCCGCCTTGTTCTTGAATCAGAGAAATTTAAGTACAGTGGATCGCAATTTACTTTGTCTCAGGCAGGCCGCTGGGCGAGAGAACGGTGTGCCCTTTCTGTTTCCGTCTCCATATTCGGGGGAATCTCCAGCACTTCCTGCAGCAACTTGCCTACAAAGTCTATCATCAACACTCCCTCCGCTCCTTCGGGAACATTATAAATCCTGATATTTTTCCGTCGTGATCTTCCCTCCTGGTCAAGCAATTTACTTTCCTGTTGATTTAATATTTTTATCATCTTACTTAGTATCTGTTCCACGTTTTGCGTGCAGTCTTCCACCTTCTCAATTCGAGTCTCTGCCATCGCTTTTTCCTGATTGATGTTGGCGAACTCTGACTTTATATAATTGAATTGTTGTTTTATATCTTTTTGGATTTCCCTTATCTCTTCCAGAATCTTCATCATATTTGCCACTTCGCCTGCATGAAGCCCAACGTCGGCCTCGCTACCACGCACACGTGTAGGAGAGCCGTACGCTGCACCTCTCTCTTCCATAGGCTCTGCAGTGATGCTTTTTTTTAATCTCCATTCTTTCTCCTCATTCTTGCCCCCCTTATCAATTCAGATATGTTCGAAAGATTTGATGTATTAACAGGGCAAAATATCCGTTTTTCCGGAGGAGCTGTTGATTTAAGCTGCCGTTCTGAGAGATGACGTCACTAGAACCATCACCACAAATTATTTCTGTTGATCAGACTGGATTTATTAAAAATCGTCACTCCTTCTTTAATATTAGGCAATTAATGAATATTGTTTATACTTCTTCACTTAGAACTTCAGGATGTGTCATTTCACTGGATGCTGAGAAAGCCTTTGATAGATTCGAGTGGACATATTTGTTTAATACGCTTGAGAAATTTAATTTTAGTCTGATATTCGTATCTTGGATTAAATTGATATACCTTACTCCTTTGGCTTCGGTATTTACTAATTATCAAAGATCTCCCTTTTTTCAATTATTCTGTGGTACTAGGCAGGGTTGCCCTCTTAGAAGTAGAAGAAGAAGAAAAATATCTTTATTGTCATTGTTGTGGAGCAATGAAACACAGTTTAGCAGCTCAACCTTTTGCAGCATGACAAAGAATATATACATAAAATAAATTCTAAAACCTCAGGGGTGCAGTCCAAAATTAATAATATGTTGATGGGGAGGGTAGGACTATTGCACACCTGCCATTCCTGGAAGTGTGATGCATTTAGCTGCCGCCGTCTTAGGAGGGGGGCAGGAGAAGGGAAGGGGGTGCTATACATTTCACTGCTTGTGGGTAGAAACTGTTAAGGAGTCTCTTTATTTTCATCCTTAATGCTCTGTATCTCTTCCCAGAAGGTAGAGGGGAAAACAGGTGATGTCCAGGATGAGTGGGATCCTTTGAAATACAAGTAGCCCTCTTTTGAAGTCTGCCAGTATAAATGTCTCTGAGGGAGGGTAATGTTGTGTCAATAACCCGCTCTGCTACCCTCACCACCCGCTGCAAGTCCTTCCTGTTCTATTCTGTACAGCTGGCAAACCACACTGCACAGCAATACGTCCACTATTCCACTATTACTCGACATTGCCCTGGAACCGTTAGCTATTGCTATTTGTGACTCTCCTAATATATTTGGTATTACCTGTGGAAATGAGATACATAAATTATCTCTATATGCAGATGAATTACTATTACATATTTCTATACTGAGAAATCCATTCTGGCAGTATTAACTCTGCTTGCTCAGTTTAGCAGTTTTTCTGGTTACAAATTGAATCTTGGTAAGAGTGAACTTTTTCCATTAAATATGCAGGTTCCCATTTATAGATGTTCACCATTCAGAGTGATTACTGACTATTTTACTTATTTGGGAGTTAAAATTGCTAAGAGACATAAGGACTTACTCAAACTCTATCTTTTACCGTTAATTAGTCAGGTTAAACAACTGATTACTAAATGGTTCCCATTGTCTCTATCACTGATTGGCCAAATCAATGCTATTAAAATGATTGTTCTACCTAAATGTTTATATCTACTCCAAGCGATAACAATTTTTATTCCTAAATCTTTTTTTGATACTATTGATTCTAAAATTTCCTCCTATATATGGCAGAATAAAAGTCCCGGGTTAAGTAAAAAATATTTACAGAAGTCCAAGAAAGATGGTCGTTTAGCATTGCCTAATCTAAGATTCTGTTATTGGGCAATTAATATTCGATATTTAATATTTTGGACACAAGATTGGAATATAATTCCAAGTCCACAATGGGTAAACCTTGAAGGTTACTCTGCACAAGGGTTCTCTTTGGCTTCCATTTTAGCAACTTCACTTCTTTTTGTATTATCTAAGTTGAATAAATAAATGGTTAATCCAATAATTAAACATACATTACAAATATGGTTTCAATTTCGTAAATTTTTTGGTTTGAACAAATTTATTATTGAACAAGCCCTATTATATCTAATTTTTTTCAACCCTTGGTTATGAATCAAGCCTTTTTGATATGGAAAATGAAAGGTATAACATGTTTCCGTGACTTATTTCTGAATAACTGTTTCATGTCTTTTGAACAGTTATCAGATAAATATAATTTGCCCAGATCCCATTCTTTTAGATATTTACAAATAAGAAACTTTTTAAGTACCACGCTGCCTACCTTTCCGATTTCACACCTTACTGATATCACCGATAAAATTTTAGGTTTAAATCCCTTTCAGAAGGGATTAATAGCAACTATTTATGATATAATTATGAAATTACAGCCAGGTATATCTGATAAAATTAAAAGTGAATGGGAAAGGGAATTTCAACTTCGCCTACCTATAGAGAAATGGGATAAAATTTTTCAATTAATTAGCTCTTCCTCTATATGTGCTAAATATACGTTAATACAATTTAAGGTAGTGCATAGGGCCCAAATGTCTAAAGATAAACTAGCTCGTTTTTATTCCCATATAAACCCTATTTGTGACAAGTGTCACTCTGAGGTAGCTTCCTTGACTCATGTTCTGGTCCTTCCCTCTCTTGGAAAAATTCTGGAAAGATATTTTTGATATTATTTCAACAATTTTGCGTTTTGACTTACAACCCCATCCTATTACGGCAAATTTTGGTTTGCCAATGACGGAACATAGATCTTTATCCTCTTCAGTCTGTCGGATGATTGCATTTGTTACTTTAATGGCCAGAAGATCCATTTTATTGAACTGGAAGGAGACCAACCCTCCTACCACATTTCAACGGTTTTCCCAAACTATATCATGTTTAAATTTAGAAAAAATTAGAAGTGACATTTTTCATCCTTCGGTTAAATTTGAAGAGACTTGGAAACCATTTATTCAACATTTTCATATGATGTAACTTGACCTTTTCCGAATCTTTCTTATTAACTTAAAATATATGAATAGAGGAGCAGAGTTGACGACATTATTGAATGTATTCGATTTAAGATATTGGTCTAGCCTTGTTTTGTTCTGTTTGCTTTCTTTTTGGGTTTAGTATTTAGTGTTTTTTTTGGTTTTTTTGGGGGGGTTTTCTTTGCATTATTTTTTTCTTTTTCTTTTTTCTCTATGATTAACTATATTAAGAGTTTGGAAGTCTATTACACCTGTATTATTTGAAGTCTTTTTTGTACATGTTTATCAACAATAAGATGAATGCGTGGCTGAGAGACTGGTGTAGGGGGCAGGGCTTCAGATTCTTGGATAATTGAGATCTCTTCTGGGGGAAGTATGACCTGTTCAAAAAGGACAGGTTACACCCGAACCCGAAGGGGACCAATATCCTGGCGGGAAAGTTTAATAGAGCTGTTAGGGAGGGTTTAAACTAATTTGGCAGGGGGATGGGAACCGGAATGATAGAGCGGAGGAAGAGGAAAACAGAACTAAATCTAAGATAGTGAGCAGTAAAGATGTCAGGAAAGACAGGCAGGTGATGGGGCAAATTTGTAGCCATTGGGATGAGTTGCCGTGCAATAAAGTTGCAGTGAAATCAAAGCAAAAAGTTTCAAATACTGGTCTTAAGGTGTTGTACTTAAATGCACGCAGCATAAGGAATAAGGTGGAGGATCTTGTTGTACAGCTACAGATTGGCAGGTATGATATTGTGGCCATCACTGAGACGTGGCTAAAGGATGCATGTCTCTGGGAGCTGAACATCCAAGGATACACGGTGTATCGGAAGGATAGGAAGGCAGGCAGAGGGGGAGGCGTGGTTTTATTGGTAAGAAATGATATTAAATCATTAGAAAGAGGTGATATAGGATCAGAAGGTGCAGAATCTTTATGGGTTGAGCCAAGAAATAGCAGGGGTAAAAGGACCCCGATGGCAGTTATTTATAGGCCTCCAAATAGCTGCAGGGATGTGGACTACAAATTACAACTGGAAATAGAAAAGGCTTGTCAGAAGGGCAGTGTTATGATAATTGTGGGGGATTTTAACATGCGAGTAGATTGGGAAAATCAGGTCAGCACTGGATCTCAAGAGAGAATTTGTAGAATGTCTGCGAGATGGCTTTTTAGAACAGCTTGTTGTTGAGCCTACTAGGGGATCGTCTGTACTGGATTGGGTATTGTGTAATGAACCGGAGGTGATTGGAGAGATTGAGGTGAAGGAACCCTTAGGAGGCAGTGATCATAACATGATTGAGTTCACTGTGAAATTAGAAAAAGTGAAGCCGGAATCTGATGTGTCGGTATTTCAGTGGAGTAAGGGAAATTACAGTGGCATGAGAGAGGAACTGGCCAAAGTTGACTGGAAAGGGACACTGGCGGGAAAGACAGCAGAGCAGCAGTGGCTGGAGTTTATGCAAGAAATGAGGAATGTGCAAGACAGGTATATTCTAAAAAAGAAGAAATTTTCGAGTGGAAAAAGGATACAACCATGGTTGACAAGAGAAGTTAAAGCAAAAGAGAGGGCATACAAGGAAGCAAAAATTAGTGGGAAGAGAGAGGATTGGGAAGTTTTTAAAACCTTACAAAAGGAAACCAAGAAGGTCATTAAGAGAGAAAAGATTAACTATGAAAGGAAGCTAGCAAATAATATCGAAGAGGGTACTAAAAGCTTTTTCAAGTATATAAAGAGTAAAAGACAGGTGAGAGTAGATATAGGACCGATAGAAAATGATGCTGGAGAAATTGTAAATGGGAGATGAGGAGATGGCAGACGAACTGAACAAGTATTTTGGATCAGTCTTCACTGAGGAAGACAGCAGTATACCGGACACTCAAGGGTGGCAGGGAAGAGAAGTGTGCACAGTCACAATTACGACTGAGAAAGTACTCAGGAAGCTGAATAGGCTAAAGGTAGATAAATCTCCTGGACCAGATGGAATGCACCCTCGTGTTCTGAAGGAAGTAGCTGTGGAGATTGCGGAGGCATTAGCGATGATCTTTCAAAAGTCGATAGATTCTGGCATGGTTCCGGAAGACTGGAAGATTGCAAATGTCACTCTGCTATTTAATAAGGGAACAAGGAAGCAAAAAGGAAATTATAGACTTCTTAGCTTGACATCCATGGTTGGGAAGTTGTTGGAGTCGATTGTCAAGGATGAGGTTACAGAGTACCTGGAGGCATATGACAAGATAGGCAGAACTCAGCATGGATTCCTTAAAGGAAAATCCTGCCCGACAAACCTATTACAATTTTTTCAGGAAATTACCAGTAGGCTAGACAGGGGAGATGCAGTGGATGTTGTATATTTGGATTTTCAGAAGGCCTTTGACAAGGTGCCACACTTGAGGCTACTTAACAAGATAAGAGCCCATGGAATTACTGGAAAGTTACATACGTGGATAGAGCGTTGGCTGATTGGCAGGAAACAGAGAGTGGGAATAAAGGGATCCTATTCTGGTTGTCTGCCGGTTACCAGTGGTGTTCCGCAGGGATCAGTGTTGTGGCCGCTTCTTTTTACATTGTACATCAACGATTTAGATTATGGAATAGATGGCTTTGTGGCTAAGTTTGCTGACGATATAAAGATAGGTGGAGGGGCCGGTAGTGCTGAGGAAACGGAGAGTCTGCAGAGAGACTTGGATAGATTGGAAGAATGGGCAGAGAAGTGGCAAATGAAGTACAATGTTGGAAAGTGTATGGTTATGCACTTTGGCAGAAAAAATAAACGGGCAGACTATTATTTAAATGGGGAAAGAATTCAAAGTTCTGAGATGCAACGGGACTTGGGAGTCCTTGTACAGGATATCCTTAAAGTTAACCTCCAGGTTGAGTCAGTAGTGAAGAAGGCGAATGCAATGTTGGCATTCATTTCTAGAGGAATAGAGTATAGGAGCAGGGATGTGATGTTGAGGCTCTATAAGGTGCTGGTGAGACCTCACTTGGAGTACTCTGGGCAGTTTTGGTCTCCTTATTTAAGAAAGGATGTGCTGACGTTGGAGAGGGTACAGAGAAGATTCACTAGAATGATTCCAGGAATGAGAGGGTTAAGATATGAGGAACGTTTGTTTGCTCTTGGACTGTATTCCTTGGAGTTTAGAAGAATGAGGGGAGACCTCATAGAAACATTTCGAATGTTAAAAGGCATGGACAGACTGGATGTGGCAAAGTTGTTTCCCATAATGGGGGAGTCTAGTACGAGAGGGCATGACTTAAGGATTGTAGGGCGCCCATTCAGAACAGAAATGCAAAGAAATTTTTTTAGTCAGAGGGTGGTGAATCTATGGAATTTGTTGCCACGGGCAGCAGTGGAGGCCAAGTCATTGGGTGTATTTAAGGCAGAGATTAATAGGTATCTGAGTAGCCAGGGCATCAAAGGTTATGGTGAGAAGGCAGGGGAGAGGGACTAAATAGGAGAAAGTGGATCAGCTCATGATAAAATGGCAGAGCAGACTCGATGGGCCGAATGGCCTACTTCTGCTCCTTTGTCTTATGGTCTTAAGATAATCCAATCTCTTTATATTAATATTGTTATTCTGTTTATAATTTTGCAAAATTAATTAAAATATTTAAAAAGAAAAGGAAGTAAAGGGGTAAGAGGATGATCAGTTTGTGGAATAAGCTGCTAGAGGAAGTAGTTGAGGCAGGCTCATTAAAAATTAAAAGACATTTGGACATGGATAAGAAAGATTAGAGAGGTATGGACTGAATGTGCGCATCTGGGTCTAGCTTAGATGAGAATCTTGCTGGGCATGGACAAGTGGAGCTGAAGGGCCTGTTTCTGTGCTGTATCATTCTGTAATGTCACCAAGGTGTAACTGAATCACCTATTGATCTAGGGGGTAACATTTGTTACTCTCTAATCCTCTGGCACACCATCTATGTAAGGAGCACAGAATAAATTTATTAATTGACAATTAATGTAAGCAGTAGTAGTTCTGAAACTAGTGTAAAATCACTGTAAAAAAATCTCTTCAGGAAAGGAAGTTAAGCATGGCAATATTGTTGACACTTAACTGTACATTGAAATGGCTTGGGAGTAATTTGGGATGGATGATTAATATTTTGTTCATGTAAAGCCATAGAACATAGAGCAGTACAGCACAGGAAAAGACCTAAAAAGCAAATCTAAAACACCCAAATACTAATACCTCATACCTACACATTGTTCATATCCCTCCATCTTCCTTGCATCCATGTGCCTGTCTAAAAAGTCTCTTAAAAAACTCTAAAGTATTTGTCTCTACCAGGCAGTGAATCCCAGGCATCCACCACTCTGAGTAAAAAAAAAACTTGCCCTTCACATCCCCCTTCTCACATTCAATGCATGTCCTTGGTATTAGACATAAGGATTTGTTTGCTGAGAGATTTATCTATTGAGTTTTCATGTTTATCTGAGAGATGGGACCTCAGTTTTGCATCCAAAAGGCAGGTTTACCAATGACCCACTCAGCATTGCATTGGAGCGAGCGTGTGGACTTCTGTGCTCAGTTGGATAGAGTTGAGCGAGAGGACATGATAGAACACGATATTTCAAATGAGAGCTTAAAATAAGGCCTGTGGAACAATCCTGATCAAAATACTCCCTCAGTTTGCATTTTTGAGAAACCAGCAAAATAATAATTTTTCACCTGGTTTGAGACCTTTGTGTGCACATGAGGTACACAATTTCCCTCCAGAACAACAGTCACAATCACAGTCAACAGTCACTGCTTTGGAAAGCAGTCACAAGAAGCTAATTTTATTTTCCAAAAATATGAAAGTAACTTGATTTTTTTATCCCTTCCTGTGTTATCTGTTGATTTAATTCAGTAACTTGATTAGCCTTCAGTTGCAGTTAAAAAGTAAACACCCAAGTAATGCATCCATCAAACCTTAGAACAGTGGAGATGGAATTCTTTGAGCTAGAGGATAAGAACATAAGAACGTAAAAAATAGGAGCAGGATTAGGCCATCTGGTCCATCGAGCCTGCTCTGCCATTCAATAAGATCTTGGCTGATCTGACCATGGGCTCATCTCCACCTACCTGCCTTTTCCCCATAACCCTTAATTCCCCTACTAGGCAAAAATCTATCCAACCTTGTCTTAAATATATTTACTGAGGTAGCCTCCACTGCTTCATTGGGCAGAGAATTCCACAGATCCACCACTCTCTGGGAAAATCAGTTCCTCCTCATCAGAATCAGGTTTATTATCATCGGCATGTGACGTGAAATTAGTTAACTTAGCAGCAACAGTTCAATGCAATACATAATCTAGCAGAGAAAAAAAATAAAGAAGTAAATCAATTATGTATATTGAATAGATTAAAAATAATGTGCAAAAATAGAAATAATGTATATTAAAGAAGGTGAGGTAGTGTCCAAAAATTCAATGTCTATTTAGGAATCGGATGGCAGAGGGGAAAAAGCTGTTCCTGAATTGCTGAGTGTGTGCCTTCAAGCTTCTGTACCTCCTACCTGATGATAACAGTGAGAAAAGTGTATGCTCTGGGTGCTGGAGGTCTTTAATAATGGATGCTGCCTTTCTGAGACACCACTTCCTAAAGATGTCCTAGATACTTTGTAGGCTAGTACCCAAGATGGAGCTGACTAGATTTACAACCTTCTGCAGCTTCTTTCAGTCCTGTGCAGTACCCCCTCCATACCAGACAGTGATGCAGCCTGTCAGAATCTTCTCCAAGGTGCAACCATAGAAGTTTTTGAGCGTATTTGTTGACATGCTAAATCGCTTCAAACTCCTAATAAAGTATAGCCGCTGTCTTGCCTCCTTTATGACTACATCGATATGTTGGGACCAGGTTAGATCCTCAGAGAACTTGACACCCAGGAATTTGAAGCTGCTCACTCTCTCTACAATTGATCCCTCTATGTGGATTGGTACGTGTTCCTTCGTCTTACCCTTCCTGAAGTCCACAATCAGCTTTTTCGTCTTACTGGTGTTGAGTGCCAGGTTGTTGTTACGGCACCATTCCACTAGTTGGCATATCTCACTCCTGACGCCCTCTCATCACCACCTGAGATTCTACCAACAATGGTTGTATCGTCAGCAAATTTGTAGATGGTGTTTGAGCTATGCCTAGCCACACAGTCATATGTATGCAGAGAGTAGAGCAGTGGGCTACGCACACACCCCTGAGGTGCTCCAGTGTTGATTGTCAGCGAAGAGGATATGTTATCACCAATCCACACAGACTGTGGTCTTCCAGTTAAGAAGTGGAGGATCCAATTACAGAGGGAGGTACAGAGGCCCAGGTTCTGCAACTTCTCAATCAGGATTGTGGGAATGATGGTATTAAATGCTGAGCTATAGTCAATGAATAGCATCCTGACATAGGTGTTTTTATACCTACATAGGTATAATTACAAAAACTTCTGCTATTTGGATGTCTTAGATGGTGTCGAGGCCAGGTCATTGAGCATATTTGAAGTGGTGGTTGATAGGCAAGGGCACCAAAGGTTACAGGGAGAAGGCAAGTGAACGGGGTTGAGAGGGATAATAAATCAGCTGTGATGGAATGGCAGAGGAGACCTGTAATTGTTAAGGGAACAATGAATTCAAAAGTGTATCAGACGTTTTACAGGACCATGTCAGGGTAGCAGTCCCAGCATATAGACCAGTGGTGAGGAAGGAGAAACTAGCCTCCATACTGGAACAGCTGGAGCACAAAGACAGCTACATCAGAATGCTTTCCACTGATTAGCACGTGGCCTTTAACACCATATTACCAAACAAGCTGACTGTCAAGCTTCATAATTTAGGTCTCGGCACATCATCCTGTATTTGGATCTTGGACTTTCTCACTAATCGTATCCAGGCAGTGCAACTAGGCAAGTGCAGATCACCAATTCCACCCCCCCAAACACTAAACAGGACTGTTTTGAGCCCATTTCACTGCTCCCTTCACCTATGACTGCAATCCTGTTCATGCTACAAACTCAGTCATCAAATTTGCAGGCGACACAACTGAGATTGGTCTCATCACAGACTAATAACAAATCTGCATATAGGGAGGAGGTGTGAAACTCTTCATGAACGAAGACAGGCAGAAGAAAGGAAACTATAGGCCAGTTAGTGAGACCTCAGTGGTTGGGGAGATGTTGGAGTTGATTATTAAGGATGAAGTCTCAGGGTACTTGGAGGCACACAATAAAAAAATGCTGTAGTCAGTGTTGTTTCTTCAAGGGAAGATGTAACCTGACAAATCTGTTGGGATTCTTTGAAGAAATAACAAGCAGGATAGACAAAGGCAAATTAATTGATGTTCTGTATTTGGATTTTCAGAAGGCCTTTGACAAGGTGCCACACATAAGGCTGCTAAACAAGCTATGAGCCCATGGTATTACAGGAAATATTCTAGCATAGATAAAGCAGTGGCTGATTGGCAGGAGGCAAATGGTGGGAATGAAGGGAGCCTTTTCTGCTTGGCTGCTAGTGATTAGTGGTGTTCAGGAGGGGTCTGTGTTGGGACCGATTCTTTTTTACACTATATGTCAATGATTTGGATGAGGGGATTAATGGCTTAGTTGCAAAGTTTGCAGATGATATGAAGATAAGTGGAGGGCAGGTAGTTCTGAGGAAGTTGAGAGGCTACAGAAGAACTTAGATTAGGAGAATGGGCAGAGATATGGCAGATGGAATACAGTGTCAGGAGGTGTATGGTCATGCACTTTGGTCGAAGAAATGAAAGGGTTGACTATTTCTAAATGGAGAGAAAATACAAAAAAATGAGGCACAAAGGGACCTGGGGTTCTTCTGCTGGATTCCCTATAGACTAATTTGTGTTTTGTGGTGAGGAGGGCAAATGCATTGTTTGCATTCATTTCAAGAGGACTAGAATATTAAAGCAAGGATGTAATGTTGAGACTTTATAAAGCACAGGTGAGGCCTCACTGGAAATATTATGAGTAGCTTCAGGCCCTTTATCTTAGAAAGGATGTGCTGAAACTGGAGAGGGTTCAAAAAAGACTCAATAAAATGATTCCAGGATTGAGTAACTTGTCATATGAAGAGTGTTTGATGGCTCTGGGCCTGTATTCACTAGGATTCAGAAGAATGAAGGATGACATCATTGAAACCTATCAAATAGTGCAAAGTGTCGACAGAGTGGGTGTGGAGAGTTGAAGACCAGAGGACACAGCCTAAGAAAGGAGGGGTGTCATTTTAGAACAGAGATGAGGAGAAAGTTCTTTAGTTAGAGAGTGGTGAATCTGTGGAATTCTTTGCTACAGGCAGCTGTGGAGACCAAGTTTTTTTGTATCTTTAAGGCAGTGGTTGATAGATTCTTGAAGGGATACGGGGAGAATACTGGAGATTGGGTCTAAGAAGAAAATTGGATCAGTCATGATGAAATAGCAGAGCAGACTCGATGCATTTAATGGCCTAATTTTGCTCTCATATTTTATGGTCTTCTGTATGATTGGTGTAGGAATCACAACTTATCACTCTACATCAGGACTCCATGAAGCCCCACTATTCATAAAAGGTGAGGTAGTGGAAAGGGTCTCCACTTTCAAGGTTTTGAAGATAAACATCACTGAGGAGCTTGGTTCATCAACACAACCTCATTAGTATGGAAGGCACAACAGCGACTATATTACCTGAAGTGTTTAAGGAGAGCAAATTTGCCTCAAAAATTGCTGGTCAATTTTTACTGACCTGCGATAGAGAGCATACTGACATGAGGACTGTAGTCTGCTGAGTGCTTGATCTTTGGCACTCAGGACCTGTGATGCAGAACTGTTTAGGTACAACATACAGAAGGCTATTTTAAGATTAAAGTCTGTCACGAGCCTCGTGGCCCATCAGGCTGGTGCTTATGCCGGTTTCCGTGGCATGAAGCGACTGAGAATACGAGACTCCCCCCACCCCCCCCCCCCCCGGATAGGACACCAGACTATTTTAAGAACGAAGAAACAATTCCAATTGAAGTTAGAGACTGAATTGGATGCAAGTCAGCTTTGGCAGGGTTTGTAGGACATTAGTTCCTACAAGACAAAACCTAATATCATGAATGGCTGTGATGCTTCATTCCTAGATGAGCTAAGTGATTTTTATGCATGCTTTGAAAGGGAGAATAAATCCCTGTGGAACCTAGTGACCCTATGATCTCTGTCTCGGAGGTCAACGTTAGAATATCTTTCTAGAAGGTGAACACTTGCCAGATGTCAAGCCCCGATGTCGTGTCTGGTGGCACTGAAGGCCAACTGGCAGGAGTGTTCAAGGACATCTTCAATCTCACTGCTGCAGTCAGAGGTTCCCACTTGCTTCAACAGAGTGTCAATCATACCAGTGCCTAAGAAGAGCAGGAAGTGGATCTTCAACGACTATCACCCAGTCACATTCACATCTACTGTGATGAAGTGCTTTGAGTGGTTGGTTATGACTAGAATCAACTCCTGACTAAGCAGGGACTTGGACCTACCGCCACAATAGGTCTACAGTGAATGCAACATCACAGGCTCTCCATTCAGCCTTGGATCACCTGAACAACAGCAATACCAGTGTTAAGCTGCTGTTTATTGATTACAGCTCAGTGTTCAACACAATCAGCCAATCAGTTCTAATCAACAAGCTCCAAAACCTGGGCCACTGTACCTCCCTCTGCAACTGGATCCTTTACTGTTTACTGTGTGGCTAGGCACAGCTCAGCTATAAATTTGCCAATGACACAACCGTTGTTGAGAGAATCTCAGAATTTGACTAGGAGGTGTACAGGAGTGAGATAGCTGGTTGAATGGTGTCGCATCAACAACCTTGTACTCAATGTTACTGAGACCAAGGAATTGATTGTGGTCTTCAGCAAGTGCAAGTTGAGAGAACACACAGCAGTCCTCAGCATGGGATGGATGAGCAGTTTCAAGTTCCTGGGTTTCAACATCCCTGAAGATCTATCTTGGGCCCAACATATTGATACAATTACAAAGAAGGCACGACGGTGGCTATGTTTCATTAGGAATTTGAGGTAACTTGGTATGTCACCAAAGTCTAGCAAATTTCTACAGATGTACCATAGAGAGCATTCTAACTGGTTGTATCAACATCTGGCATGGAGGCACACTGTACAGGACCAGAAAAGGCTGACAAAGTTTACAAACTCAGCCAGTTCTATCCTGGCACTAGCCTCACCGGCATTGAGGCCACCTTCAAAAGATGATGCTTCAAAAAGGAGACATCCATCATTAAGGGTCTTTATCTCCTTGGACATGCCCTCTCTCATTACTACCATTAGGAAGGAGGTTTATGGCTAAAGACAAACACTCAACTTTTTAGGAACAGCTTCTCCTCTGCCATCAGATTTCTGAAAAGACAATGAACCAACCCATGAACACTTCCTTCCTTCCTTCCTTACGCCCTTAACTCCTGGGGGAGTTGTCGGGGCGCTGTCATGACAAGTTTGCACCAGTCTGTTCCATCTGTTGCAGTTGTGTGTCAGAGCCTGGGTCACTGCAAATGTTTTCCCTGTGCATTCTTTAATGTTGCCTGTCCATCTTTTCCTCTGCCTACCTCTTTCTTTTCCCCTCCACAGTTCCTTGTAGAACGGTCTTTGCAAGGCCACTGGATCTTGTTACGTGGCCGTACCATCTCCGCTTTCTTTTCTTCACCATTGTGAGAAGGTCTTCATGGGGGCCAATGTGGTGCTGGATGGTCTTGCGGACCTGTTTGTTTGTGATGTGGTCCAAATATGAGATGCCCAAGTTATTGTGATAGCATCTCATTTCCAGTGCCTGTATCTTCCTCTGTAGCTCTGCTGTGAGGGTCCATGTCTCACATGCCTACAGGAAGATGGAGAATACCAATGCACGCAGGAGTCTGATCTTGTACTTCATGGTGATGTTGCTGTCTTTCCATATTGTCTTGAGTTTGGATAGTGCAGTCATTGTCTGTGCGGTTCTTGCCAGGACTTCTGGTCTTGATCCTTCATCTCTGATGATTGCCTCCAGGTATTTAAACTGCTGCACTGTTTCAAGTTTCTGACTGTAAACTCAGATGTCTGTTGTGATGGCCATGAGCTTGGTTTTCTCGGCACTTATTTCCATTCCAAACTTTGTGGAGTTTCTGTCAAGATGGCTGACCAGGTTGGCCAGTTCGTCCTCTTTTCCTGCAAGTCCATCAACCTGGTCAGTAAATCTTAGGTTTGTGATGTTCCTCCCTCTGATGCTGACTGTGCCCACATGATCTTCAAGGGCAACACTCATGCTTTGTTCCAGGAAGACGTTGAAGGGAGTGGTGGAGAGGAGGCAGGCCTGATAGACTCCTACAGAGGTACGGAACCTCTCCCCGATGGTGCCCTGCGCGAGTACTGCACTGGTTGCCTTGGCATAAAGTTGATGGATTGTATGAATCAGCTTCTGTGCCATGTTGAATTTCTTAATGGTGGCCCATAAGGCATCATGCCAGCCTCTGTCAAACGCCTTCTTGGACTCTGTCTGGTGCTGAAGGTGTTTCTCACAAAGAGGTTGAAAATCTGCTCAGTGGTGCTTCTGCCCTTACGGAAGCCTGCTTGTTCCTCGGCAATGATGTCTTCTGCCTGAGGTCTCAGGCTGTTCAAGAGGATTCTGAGCATTACCTTGCTTACATGGCTGAGCAAACTGATGGTATGGTAATTCTGGCAAAGTTGGAGATTGCCTTTCTTGGGAAGCACAATGATCAGTGACTGAGTCCAAGGTGTCGGCCATTCACCTGTCTGCCACCAGATCTTATTGCAGATGGTGGTAAGCATGTCTATCGTGACCTCTCCTCCATGCTTCAGCAGTTCAGCAAGAATGTTGTCAACTCCTGCTGACTTCCCGCACTTCAGTGATCGTATTGCGGCTTCAACTTCTTCACGCATGATTGGATAGTCATCCTCTTTGGAAGATTCCTGCACATTCAGCACGCTTGGTTCCCCTTTGCTCTAGTAGTTGTACAGTTCTGAAAAGTACTCTGTCTACCTTTCCATTATTTCCTTTTGTGAGACTTCTGCCATTTTTGTCTTGGATAGTGTTCACTTTGGCTTGTTTTTCTTTGGTAAGATCTCTCACCAGTTGGAATGCCTTCTTTGTGTTGCTGTTGAAGAGGCTGTCTTCAATGCCCGCTCATTGTTCATGGATAGCCACATTATTGGCAAAATAGCCACTGTTATTTTGCTCTTTTTATGTCCTACTTATTTAATTTAATTTTATATATACATTTCTTAATGTAATCTTTAGACGTTTTGTGTAAACAACACAACGTATGCCAGTGACATTAAACTTGATTCTGATTCTGCTATGAGGATTCAGTAAGTTTGTTGTGCATTTTCAGCTTCTTTGTCTTTATTGTTCACATATGAATGACCAAATTGGGCCATTTGTCCCTTTGAGTCAGTTCCACCATTTGATCAAGGCTGTTTTATTTTTTCCTTCCAACCCCATTCTCCTTCCTTCTCCCCATAACCTTCAGCTCCCTTACTACTAAAGATCCTATCAACCTCTGCTTTAAGTATGCCCAATGACTTTGCCTCCATAGCTGTCTGTGACAATGAATTGTAGCACAGATTCGTTGCCCTCTTTCTGTAGAAATTCTTACTCTTCTCTGTTCTAAAGGAATATGCTAGTATTCTAAGACTGTGCCTTCTGTTTCTAGGCTCTCCCACTGTAGGAAACATACTCTGCATGTCCACACTATCTAGTCTTTTCAATATTCAGTAGTTTTCCTGTTGATGACAGGTTAATAGTTAAGTTTTTATATATCACAATCTGAGTTCTTCACTTTCAGCTAATTGTGTTAGAAATACAAGTCACTAAAGCTTCAAGAAATCGCTCAGAATTAAACTGAAACTTGTTTACTATTTCTGTTGCAATCTTAAAAATTTGAATGCTATCTAAATGTTAACTTTGTGTCTGGTTTGATTCTTGTATTTTGATGTACTGTAATGTACAGAAGTGGTCAAGCACCACAGCATTCTATGATTGGTTGCTTTGAAATTTAGATACTAGTTATTCAAAACTTGTCGATCAGTCAGGAATTTGGTGGGAACTGCCCAAAATTTTGAGAAAGTTTGGAATCTTTTTTAAAAAACTTAGTTTACAAATATGTGAATGGAGATTGAAAGCATTTACTGTTTTCAGTGTTAGATTGCTGCATTCCCACAGCTAATTGATCTGATGAAAGTTCCATTGGGGACAGCATAGAGTAGTGATTAGCATAAGTATTACAGCACCAGTGATTTACGGTTCAATTCCTGCTGCTGTCTATAAGAAGTTTGTACGTGAGCATGTGGGTTTCCTCCAGGTGTTCTGGTTTCCTAAGGAATACGGCTTAGGGTTAGTGAGTTATGGGCATGCTCTGTTGGTAGCGAAGCATGGTGACACTTGCACGTTTTCGGGCTGTGTTGGTTGTTGTTGTAAATGTTGTACTTCACTCTTGTTTCGATGTACATGTGACAAATAAAGCTAATCTTTAACCTAATCAGAAGTGGGACATTGCGTTCATGAACCAATGTGGATGATCCATCTTGACTTCAGTTTCCATCGCAGAAGCCCGCGTTCAGCAAATTTGGTTCAAGGAATTGTTAAGAGCACTGGATATAACAAAGGCCACAGGAGCAAACAACAACTTGCCTGTATAGCTACACACATCAAAGTTGCCGGTGAATGCAGCAGGCCAGGCAGCATCTCTAGGAAGAGGTACAGTCGACGTTTCAAGCCGAGACCCTTCGTCAGGACTCACATCCTGATGAAGGGTCTCTGCCTGAAACGTCGACTGTACCTCTTCCTAGAGATGCTGCCTGGCCTGCTGCGTTCACCAGCAACTTTGATGTGTGTTGCTTGAATTTCCAGCATCTGCAGAATTCCTGTTGTTTGCCTGTATAGCTGAAGTGTTACAGTCTCAAACTAGCGTTGCTTTTGCCAGGCTGTTCAGAGCTGTTATAACACTGGCATCTGCAGGAAGATATGGAAATTACCTCAGATTTTAACCTATTCAAAACAAAGGACAAATCAACTCCAGTAAATTATGGCCGAGTCGGTGATCAATATTACAGTCACACAGCATTTACATGCCATAAGCTGATCCTTGGCTGTAGTTTGTACTTGGCAAGCTTCCCAAAATCACAAATGAAGCGAACATGGAAGTGGTCCTGTTCTTTGCAGTATAAATTACTAGGAGAAACTCCCTAGTTCCCCATTGAATAATGTCAGGAGAATTCCAGATGCCTCTGATTATTGTCTCATTTAAAGAATGAATCACTAATGTTACAGCATAAATCTTCTGTTCTTGAAAGTCAGCTTGGATCATGTGCTAAAATCCATCATGTCTTCCTTTTTGAGAAAGGTGTACTGTAGCCAGATTCATGTTGCCACAGGCTCTTGATTATGGACTGCTTGCATTATTTATTTTTTATTTTTATTTTAAATAGTGACACAGCTTGGAGTAGGCCTTTCCAGCCCTTCCAGCCAGGCCAGCCAGCAACCCTCAATTTAACCGTAACCTAATTACAGGATAACTTACAATGACCAGTTAGTCTTTGGACTGTGGGAGGAAACTAGAGCACATGGGTAAAACCTACGCATACCATGGAGAGGACCCATAGGCGGTGCTGGAATTGCACTCCAGGACTCCTCAAGCTGTAATAGCATTGCACTAACAGCTACCCTACTGCAGCACCCAATGAGCGGAGTAGATTAGCCAAAAAGACACAGTGTGTGTATGAAAGGATAGTTGGAGCATAACTGGTTACATAGAGTGCTCAAAGTACAAGCAGGAAATGCTTGACTAACTCAGCAAGTCGGGCAGCAACTGTGGAGAAACGAGCAATGTTTTAAGGTCAATAACTTTTTGACCTGTAATATTAACTGTAATTCTTTTCCAAACAAACAATCTGATCTACGGTATGTATTTCCAACAGTTTCTCTTGTTTCAGATCTTCATCATCATTGTTTTTGGGTAGGTTTGACCTGACCATCAAATATCATTGCTCTGTGACAGCTTTCACTTATCCTACAGAGTTGGGCCACAAAACTGGGATATAGAATGTTGATCTTCAGTCTGTGCTGAGTTATATAACCCCCACAGTCTCTCTCTTTCCTTTGAACATTGTCAGTGAGGTTCAGTGAATGTCACAACACACAAAAACCCTGAAGTTTGCCACTGGAACCAGCAAGAACTTTAATAGTCCTCATTTGTGATTACACAGACTGAGTAATTTAACCCAATTTGCCTGCCTTCTCACCATTATACCCAGTGGTGATTTAGCATCCACAGCTGTGTGTGGCATTGAATTCCACAGATTCTATAATCCTCTGGTTATAGAAATTACTTATCTCTGTTCTAAGGGAACGAGAGATTGTGCCCTCTGTTCCTCACTATAGGAAACATCTTCATGTCCATTGTATCTGCCAAATTTTGAAAGGGCTAGGTATCAATGAGACCCCCCCGCCCCGCCCCGCCCCACATTCTTCTGAACTCCAGCAAAAACAGGCTTAGAATGCTCCTCATATGTTAACCCTTCCATTCTCAGGTTCATTCTCCAATGCTAGCACATCCTTCCCTACGTAAAGGGCCTAAATTTCTCTCAATTCTCCCAAGTGCGGTCTAACCAATGGCTTATAGTAGTTGAGTAGCAAGAGGCTTTTAGAAGTTAGAAATATAGAAAATCTACAGCACAGTACAGGCCCTTTAGCCCACAATGCTGTGCCGAACATGTCCTTACTTTAGAAATTACTTAAGGTTACCCATAGCTCTCTATTTTTCTAAGCTCCATGTACCTATCCAGGAGTCTCTTAAAAGACCGTGCCGTGTCCACCTCCACCGCCGTTGCCAGCAGCCAATACCATGCACTCACTCTCTGTGTAAAAAAACTTACCGGACATCTCTTCTGTACCTAGTCATAGTCATACTTTATTAATCCCAGGGGAAATTGGTTTTTGTTACAGTTGCTTCATAAATAATAACTAGTAATAGAACCATACATAGTTAAATAGTAATATGTAAATTATGCCAGTAAATTAAGAAATAAGTCCAGTACCAGCCTATTGGCTCAGGATGTCTGACCCTCCAAGGGAGGAGTTGTAAAGTTTGATGGCCACAGGCAGGAATGTCTTCCTATCATGCTCAGTGCTGCATCTCGGTGGGATGAGTCTCTGGCTGAATGTCCTCCTGTGCCCACCCAGTACATTATGTAGTGGATGGGAGACATTGACCAAGATGGCATGCAACTTAGACAGCATCCTCTTTTCAGACACCACCGTGAGAGAGTCCAGTTCCATCCCCACAACGTCACTGGCCTTACGAATGAGTTTGTTGATTCTGTTGGTGTCTGCCACCCTCAGCCTGCTGCCCCAGCACACAACAGCAAACATGATAGCACTGGCCACCAGGGACTCGTAGAACGTCCTCAGCATCGTCCAGCAGATGTTAAAGGACCTCAGTCTCCTCAGGAAATAGAGACGGCTCTGGCCCTTCTTGTAGACAGCCTCAGTATTCTTTGACCAGTCCAGTTTATTGTCAATTCGTATCCCCAGGTATTTGTAATCCTCCACCATGTCCACACTGAACCCCTGGATGGAAACAGGGGTCACCGGTACCTTAGCTCTCCTCAGGTCTACCACCAGCTCCTTAGTCTTTTTCACATTAAGCTGCAGATAATTCTGCTCACACCATGTGACAAAGTTTCCTACCGTAGCCCTGTACTCAGCCTCATCTCCCTTGCTGATGCATCCAACGATGGCAGAGTCATCCGGAAACTTCTGAAGATGACAAGACTCTGTGCAGTAGTTGAAGTCCGAGGTGTAAATGGTGAAGAGAAAGGGAGACAAGACAGTCCCCTGTGGAGTCCCAGTGCTGCTGATCACTCTGTCGGACACACAGCGTTGCAAGCACATGTACTGTGGCCTGCCAGTCAGGTAATGAAGAATCCATGATACCAGGGAAGCATCCACCTGCATCGCTGTCAGCTTCTCCCCCAGCAGAGCAGGGCGGATGGTGTTGAACGCACTGGAGAAGTCAAAAAACATGACCCTCACAGTGCTTGCTGGCTTGTCCAGGTGGGCATAGACATGGTTCAGCAGGAAGACGATGGCACCCTCAAGTCCTAGTCGGGGCTGGTAGGCGAACTGGAGGGGATCTAAGTGTGGCCTGACCATAGGCCGGAGCAGCTCCAGAACAAGTCTCTCCAGGGTCTTCATGATGTGGGAGGTCAATGCCACTGGTCTGTAGTCATTGAGGCCGCTGGGGCGCGGCGCCTTCGGCACAGGGATGAGGCAGAACATCTTCCACAATACAGGAACCCTCCAGAGCCTCAGGCTCAGGTTGAATACATGGCAAAGTACTCCACATAGCTGAGGGGCACAGGCTTTGAGCACCCTGGTACTGACACCATCGGGTCCTGCAGCCTTGCTTGTGTTGAGAGGTTTCAGCTGTCTTCTCACCTGTAGAGCTGTGAAGCCCACCGTGGTGGTTTCGTGTGGGGAAGTGGTATAGTCATGAGAGCAGGGTGGGGGACTGTGAGGAGGGGTAGGAGGGGAGAGTGGAATATGTGTTGGTTGGGGGCCGACAACAGATGGCTTATGTGTGGGATGGGCAGGGGCCACACTGTCAAATCTGTTAAAGAACAGGTTAAGTTCATTGGCCCTGTCCACACTGCCTTCCGCTCCTCTGTTGCTAGTTTGCCGGAACCCAGTGATGGTCCTCATCCCCCTCCAGACCTCTCTCATGTTGTTCTGCTGGAGTTTCCACTCAAGCTTCCTCCTGTGCCTGTCTTTAGCTTCCCTGATCCTGGCTTTCAGGTCCCTCTATATTGCCCTCAGCTCCTCCATATTTCCATCTCTAAACACCCTCTTTTTAGCGTTCAGGATGTCCTTATTGTCCTTTGTCATCCATGGCTTGTCATTTGAATAACAAAGGACAGTTCTTGTTGGAACATTGCAGTCCACACAGAAGTTGATGTAATCAGTGATGCACTCTGTGAGCCCATCAATATCCTCTCCATGTGGCTCACAGAGTGCCTGCCAGTCTGTCACCTCAAAACAACCCTGGAGCGCCTCATAAGCCTCCTCCGACCATTTTCTCACTGTCCTCGAGGTTGTAGGTTTACTCTTCACCAGAGGCACGTAGCAGGGTTTTAGATGCACCAGGTTGTGATCTGACCTTCCCAGTGGGGGGAGGGGAGAGGAGCTGTATGCATCCTTAACGTTAGCGTACATCAAATCCAGAGTCCTCTCCCCTCTGGTTGTACAGCTCACATACTGCGTGAAGTTGGGCAGTGTTCTAGCCATGGTAACCTGGTTGAAGTCACCCGAGATGGTAATGAGGGCACTCGGGTGCTGGGTTTGTAGTCTGGCTATGACGGTGTAAATGATGTTACATGCCGACGTCGGGTTGGCAGAGGGAGGGATGTACACAACAACCACAATTGCATGCGAGATTTCCCTTGGCAAATAATATGGCCGGAGTCCAACAGCAAAAAGTTCAATATCCGGGGTACAGACCTGTTCCTTGATCGTAATATGCCAGGATTGCACCATCTGTTATTTACCAGAACCACCAGCCCCCCTCCTTTACGCTTACCGCTCTCAGTGCAATTCCGGTCAGCTCGAACGGTCTGGAAGCCCTCTATGGAGACACTTTGATCGGGTATGTCCTCATGCAGCCACGTCTCAGTGAAGCACATGACACTGCTCTCCCGAAATGTTCTCTTGACTCCTGACAAGCGCAGTCAGTTCGTCCATTTTATTCCCCAGCGATCTCACGTTTCCCATGATAAGAGAGGGGAGACAAGGCTTCTAACTTCTGTTCTCCAAAAGCCTCTGTTGTCTCGACCTGGTCCTCTTCCCTCGCCTTTTTGATCCCCCTCTGCATCCTCTGTGTGTTTTCCTCCAGATTTCAGCAGGTATGTCCGCTGCTCTGTTCGCTGAACCAGCGGGCATGAGCGCCATCAATTGGTCCCTGGAATACACAATGCGGCCATCCTGCTGCCACGTTAGCGAGACGTGTCCGAATGTAACTAATTCCAGCGCTAAAATAAACAAGTAAAACTCTCCACCAGCATGTTAGAGAGGGTGCAGCTTCAACGTGTTACCATGAGAAAAAAAATACAGCAACTAACTAAGTTAAAAAGTTTAAAGGTAAGAAACTGCGGAGCAACTGTAACCAGCTGCATGTACGACCGGCGCATGCGCAGAAACTCCAACCACCTTACCTACTACCAACCACCTTAAAACTGTGCCCTCTGGTGTTAGCCAGAAGTTGAGTAGAAGTACAAGTTTAAGGGAGAGAAATTTTGTGCTTTGCTGTGCACATCTGAGACTTCAGTCTCAGAATCAAATTAAATTATTATCAAAGTACGTATATGTCAGATTTCTCTTCATGTGGGCTTTCACAGTACAACAAAGAAATACAGTAGAATAAATGAAAAACTCAAAGACAAACAATCTATGTGCAACAAAAGGCAAAGTGTGCAAATATAAGAAAAACAAATAATAAGTAAGTAATAAATATTGAGAACATGAATTGTAGAGTCCTTGAAAGTGAGTCAGTAGGTTGTGGAATTAGTTCAGTGTTGAGGTGAGTGAAGTTGTCCACACTGGTTCAGGACAGTAATAACTATTCCTGAACCCAGTGCTGTGGGACCTAATGCTCCTGTACTTCCTTCCTGATGGCAACAGAGAGAAGAGAACGTGGTCAATTGTGGCAGTGTTCCTTGTAGATGTGCTCAATGGTGGGGAGAGCTTTGCCAGTGATGGAATTTCAAATCTGCACTTTCATTTGTCCATGAAGAATTGAATCTATGCTTTTCATTTTAAAAAGCTGTGCTTTTCGAATCCACATAAAAATGCCCATTTTTTAATTTTCTGAACAAACAGATCCTGTGCGGGAAAGAGATCCCTCGGTGGGTCAATCGGTTGGCTCACTTCAGTTCGTGCATTCCATTCCTGCAGAGCTGCTTGCCGAAAGAATGGCTGACACCAGCTGCCCTCCAGACCAGCGTGAGCCACGAGCTGCAGGAGGAGCTCGAGGAGGCAGAAGAGGCAGTGGCTTCAACGGCTTCAGGATCTACATCTAAGTCAACGTTAGTGAGGCCAGGACACCATACCAAACTGTGATCCTGCACAGTGACTCAAGAACTGACTTCTTGTAGACTTGCAACTGACCTTTTATTTTTAAGAAAAGAAACTATTTGCAATTGTTAGGAACTGTGCTGCAGGTTGCTGAATGTTCTGGGGTTTTGTTTTACATTTTCTCAAGTGTTTTACCTAGAATCAACTGTTTTTGTTTTTGTAGCTTTTGTTCTGTGTGTGTGTGTGTGTGTGTGTGTGTGTGTGAGAGAGAGAGAGAGAGAGAGAGAGAGAGAGAGAACGCGTGTGCAAAGGACACACACCACTTTCTGAGGCTTGAAGAGGGGTCATTGCAAAGAACTTACATTGTAAGGTTCATATGACAGTATTTTGGATAATTGTTTACAATGTCCCATGTTGCTAAAACTGGGATCAACACTAATGACCAGTAGTAGTGATTTTATCTTTTTAAGCAATCTTTGAAGTGGACTGGTACAGTAATGAAACTGTTCATTTGCTGGGGTATATTCAATGGCTTTTTTTGCATAATTTTCAATCCCACACACTCCATGATTAAAATAGAAAACAGTTGCTAGACTTTCCAAGTGTTCTTTATTTTAAAAATACTTCTATTTATAAAACAAAAATCTTTTTAAAAGCTTCCAAAACTGTACCAGTCTACAAAATGCAAAGTTAAAATGTTGCTGGACACAATCTAAAACATAGTGAGCAATAAGCTTTTCACCAGCATTTTCTGAACAGGGAACTTGTTTTTTTTTCTTAAAATGAAATAATTAGTGTTCTTGGGGCAAAGAATACAAGACCTCTTCAACTGCATTGGACAGTAAGTGGAACTAACCAAAACTACCTGGCATACCATGAGGATGCCCCATTCAAGTGGTATTGTACATTGTCTTTTTAAACTTTAACATTAGCAGTTGCATCTGAAAAATTTTTTTAAATCTTGAAACTCTATAGTTAATTACATTCTAGGAGAAATTAGCACTTTAAGATGTATACTTAGACTATTGTGAATCATGCAATTTGAAACAATTTTTTTAAAAGAATGGAATCATTTTGACTCTGGGATTTTGTGATGTAAGTTTTCCCTCCAGAAGTGATTTACTGTATTCTTAGGTGGTGTTTTGGTCATGTGCTGTTCCAGCCAGCTCAGCATAAATAATGTAACCATCTCAAACTGGTCCAAACCCTTATTCCTTTATTTTAGTTTTGTCTCAGCAACCCTTAACAAGTTGTCCTTGCAGTTGATACTTTGCACTGTTGTGTGCCTTAGAAATTTTCTACAGACTATCTTAAACTTGTACAAGGTTACTTAAAGAGGCATTGTGATCTGTGCTTGTACATAAATCCTCCTTGGGTACCATGCTAATCAGAACTTGTTAGTCAGCCTACAGATAAGTAACGAAAGCATAATAAGCTGGTTTTTATTCAAATGCATTTGATATTATACATAAACAGTAATATTACCAAGTCTTTTACATCTTTTACTGTTAACATTGTGACACTAGTTGGAGCTGATATAATTTTGATTGAAGTTGATTCCTAAATCTAATTGTGCTTCAAATAGGAGCTCTTGACACCCTGCCAAGGATTATGTTGCTGTTTTAGTAGTATTCCTAACACTGCCTGACTCTTGCTGGCAACATAACTGCTGTCAGGATCATTTGCCATTGTTGTTTATGTAAGCATAAAGTTAATTCCAGTCCAGTGTTTGTTCTCCCTTTCTCTTGTTGCTTCTGTCTGAGAGGAGGCTCAAGGACAGATGAATTCAAATCTGCCCACCCTTCTGAGTTTTGTTGCTTGAAGTCGTAAGAAATAATTTGGCAGCATGCATTGCTGAAGAATAATAAGCATTATGAGGCTGCTACTTGGTTCATTTCTGTAAGCAGATTTGTGGTTGCCCTATTCTCTGAAATTGTTCTCAAAAACTTGTACAATCCCACTGACTCTAAGGTGGAGCACTACCTTACTGAGCAAGAGTTGTGGATATTAATAGCAGTCATTATACATTGTGTAAAGGTTGTGTAAGCCTGCACAGCATCATCTCTTGGTCGATCCAGAGCATACGCACTCAATTGCCAGGGTACATCTGTGAGGTGCCTTTTAATTATGATATAGGGTACTATTGATAATCCAGGTCAATTCATCCAAAATACCTCATCCAAAATGTGTTTTCCACTCCAGTAGCTGTAAGGTTTGTTCCAGTTAAATATTCCATTAAAATATGTAGGTAGTAAGCCCTTTACTATTCCAAACCTTGCATACTTTAAAAGTAATTCTTGTACTTTATTTTTTGAATAAATGATGTGATGGCAACATTAAAGAATTGTTTATTGTAAAACTTGGTTGTTTTTTAAATGTGTTTTAGTTTTAGGAATTCAGTTTCTCACACCCATAATCTACATCTAGTTATTTGTTCCATCACTTCTACTTTCATTAAGCAATATTAAATCAAGCCATCTTCCAATCCTGTGGCATTACATTTATAAGCAAAATGGATTAGAGATAATAGAGTCTATGTAGCTTATTATTTTAGAATAAGGGATAGACTTCATCTGGGGCTTCATCAGCTGTGATGCAGTCGTGAACCCAAACATCAACAATTCCTCTGCTCCCACAGATGCTGCCCAACTCGTTGAGCCCCTCAAGCAGATTGTTTGTTGCTCCAGATTCCAGCATCTTCTGTCTCTTGTGTTTCCAGATCCATCAAACATCAACCAGTTCCATCAACCTCTATCTATCATTTCCAATATGTCACACGTTAACATATTATGAATATCTGAATTGTAAACATGCCAAGTATCCATTAGAGTCCTCTGCCATCACATACAGACTACGATTGTAGTCTCTAATTAGACTTTATCATTATTTTATTTATAAATAAAGCAATTTGTGATTTTCTTTGATATTACTTATTCATATTTTCTCTCCACATTTTAAAGATTCACTGTGAATCTAAAACAGTTGAGAAACAGGCCCTTCAACCTATCTAGTCAATGTCAAATTATTAGTCTGCCTAGTCCCATTAACTCGCAGCTGAACCGTATCCGTCCATTCCCCACCATTTAGGTATTTATCCAAATTTCACTGATATTTTGAAATCGAACCTACATTCACCACTTCTGCTGTCAGCTCATTCCATGCTTTTCCTACCCTCTGAGTGAAGAAGTTCCCCTTAAATTTTGCTTTTCACCCTTAGCCTATTTGTCCTTCCAAATCTCTTGTAGTTCAACACGTTTCATGTTTTCTGCCTTCTCTTATCCTATATGTGTTTGATATCCAGATTTGAGTTTTCCCTTTAACTGGTTTTATACTTTCACTCCCATCTCCTCCTCAAAATGCCTCTGCTGCTTTGACACTAATTAATCACCTCGAGGTGCCCATTCCAATCCTGCATTTCATTTCTGTTTGGTATAACTTCACTACAATTTAAAACTTTTAACTTGTTTTTGTCCTTTTTGAGAATATGCTGCATGATTACAACTTCCACATTATATATTGCAGATTTCCAGTGCCTCCATTTGACCAGGTTCATTCCCTGAAACCCTTTATATATCTGATTGACTTTTTATCATCCTTGTGCCTAGGTCCCTAATGTATCTGTCTCTACCACTTCCCCGGTACCTTCCTCTTACCACTCTCTGTTTAAACATAAAACTTACCTCTGACGTTCCTCTTCCCCTATACTTTTCTCCAAACACTTTAAAGTTATATCCCCTCATATTAGCCATTTCTGCCCTGGGAAAACGTCCCTGGCTGCCCACCCTTATCTATGCCTGTCATCCCCTTCTACACCTCAATCAAGTCACCTTTCATCCTCCTTCACTCCAAAGAGAAAAGCCCTAGCTCTCTTAACCTATCCACATAGTCCTCTAATCCAGGCAGCAGCATTGTAAATCTCTTCTGTATCATGTCTAAAGTTTTCATGTCCTTCCTGTTATGAAGTGAACACGATACCATTATTCTCTTTGTTTCGAATGGGGTTACTTCAAATGATTAATGCAATAGACACCAGGCTGCAGGAAATAGTACATTACACAAGCACATGACGAACTGCAGTGTCCACTCATGAAGTAATTAATCAGTGGCGTTTCCTGAAAACGGCAGTGTTAACCAGAATATCAAGGGATACCTCTTCTTCGTATTGGGATTTAATTTTACATCATAGAAGTGCCACAGCACAGGAGACAGTAACTTGTCCCATCAAATCAATGCCCTCTCCTTGCAGAGTAACACTATCTTCCACCTTTTTAAATTCTCAAATGAATCGGAATCAGGGTTAATATTACTAGCATGTTTCCTGAAATATGTTGTTTTGCAGCAGCAATACATTGCATTACATAACAAAAAAATCTATAATTTTAAATTAATGCAAAAAGAAATTTTAAAAAACACCGGAAAATAGGTAGTGTTCATTGTCCATTCACAAATCTGATGGCTGTGGGGAAGAAACTCATCCTAAAACATCAAGTGTTTGCTCCTATGCCACTCCCTTGATGGTGGCAATGAGAAGAGGGCATATCCTGGGTGATGGGAGTCCTTAATGGTAGATGCTACCTTTCTGGGGCATCACCTTTTGAAGGTGTCCTCAATGCTGGGGAAGCTAGTGCGCAGTAAATTAGCAACTTTGCAACTTTTTCTGTTCCTGTGCAGTGGCCCTCCGTATCAGATGGTGATGCAGCCAATTAGAATGCTTGTGCTATTTTCTTTTATCGGCACTGATTTTGTTTCCACTTCTTTGTACAGTGAGTTTAGATCATACATAACCTGAGTTCAAAAGTAAAGTTCTTTACATTCCCCTATGTGTCTTCATTGCATAGTTCTACATGTGCATCCCTGGTCCTTAATGCAGCTGCCAGTGGGAACACGCACACAATGCTGGAAGAACTCAGCAGATCAGGCAGCATCAATGGAGAGGAAGGAAGAGTAAAAGTTTTGGACCAAGACTCTTCATCAGGACTGGAATGGAAGAGGGAAGAAGGTGGGGGAGGGAAAGGAGTACAAGCTGGAAGGTGATGGGGAAGGGGGATGAAGTATGAATCTGGGATGTGATGGGTGGAAGAGGTAAAGAGCTGAAGAAGAAGTGGAGTGTGGACCATGGGAGAAAAGAAAGGAGGAGGGGCACCAAAGGGAGATAATAGGCAGGTGAGGAGAAGAGAAGGGCTAAGAGAGGAGCCAGAATGGGGAATGGAAAAAGAGAAATTACCAGAAATTAGAGAAATTAATGTTGATGCTGTCAGGTTGGCGACTACCAGACAGAATATTATGCGATGTTGCGGTCCAACTTAAGAGTGGCCTCCTTATGGCAGTATGGCAACTATAGACTGACATGTGGGAATGGCAATGTGGAGTTAAAATGGTTAGTTACCAGGAAATCTTGCTTATTGCAGACAGTGCAAAGACGCTTAATAAATGTTGGGTCTCACCATTGTAGTGTTGGCCGCACTGGAACGCCGGATACAGTAGATGACCCGACAGACTTACAGGTGAAGTTTTGCCTCAACAGGAGGACTCTTTAGGGCCCTAAATGGAGGTGAGGGAAGAGGTGAATAGGCAAATGTAGCACTTGTGCTGCTTGCAGGGATAAATGCCAATAGGGAGATTAGTGGGGAGGGGCAAATGGACAGGGGAATCATTGAGAACTTGACCCTTGCGGAAAGTGGAGAAGGTAAAGATGTACGTTATGATGAAAGGATCCCATTGAAGTTGCAAAGAATGATGTGTTCTATGCGGAAGCTCGTGAAGTGGTAGGTAAAGACAAGGTAAACAGGGCGGCAGAAAGATGGGAAGAAGGAAGATGTCTGGGAAATGGAGGAGATGCAAATGAAGGCAGCATCAATGCTAGAGGAAGGAAAATATGTTCTTTGAAGAATGAGGGTATCTCAGATGTTCTGGATTGGAAAGCTTCATCCTGAGAACATGCAGTGAAGACAAAGGAACTGAGACAAGGGAATGGCATTTTTACAAGTGACAGGGTGGGAAGAGGTATAGTCAAGATGGTTGTGAAAGTCAGTATGTTCACAAAAGTTATCAATGGACAGACTGTCTCTAGAGATGGAGACAGATCAAGAAAGAGGAGAGAGCTATCAAATGGATCAAGTGAATTTAAGGGTAGGGTGGATGTTGATAAGATTGATGAGCTCCGCATGGGTGCATGAAGCAGCACCAATGCAGCTGTCAATGCAGTACAAAGAGTCAGAGAACATGACCAGGGAAAGCTTGGAACATGAACTTTCCACGTTGTCGACAAAAAGGCAAGCATAACTGTGGTCTGTGTTAATGGGAACAATTTCCTTCCATTTACATCACCTAAACCAATCATGCTCCTCCATCAAATCTTTCCACTTTCTTGAGCCACGGAGAATGCCTCCAGGTTAGCTGAAGTATTTAATGTATGAATAAGAAGACAGGACTGGTTAAATGTTTATCCTAGAGCAGTGCGCCTAACAGTATAAGATTCTGCCCACTCTACCCGTATTTAGAACTCCAGTCCAAAAAACAACTGGTAATTGTAGCTCTCCTGACCCACAACAACATGATTGGCTCTTATCTGTCCCTCAGTAAGCCCTCATTGTGCAACAATTATTGCTTTATTGCAACAGTAGAATAAAACCCAGCCTTGACATCATTGGACAGGAGTCTAAGTAATTGTCAATCAGACTGGTCAAACAATACGCTAGCATAGGCCCACTTTCAGATCATACCTGATTGGCAATGTGTCTGAGTACATCCTGACCCACCAGAGAAGGTATTGCTGCAGTGAGTAACCTCAGAATCTCCATTGGCCCTAGACGAAGGAACCAATCCTCATAGAGGGATCAGAAGTGGAGAGAGTGAGCAGATTCAAGTTCCTGGGTGTCAAGATCTCTGAGAATCTAACCTGGTCCCAACATATCAATACAGTTATAAAGAAGGCAAGACTCCTACTTCATTAGGAGTTTGAAGTGAATTGGCATGTCAACAAATACACTCAAAACGTCTGTAGATGTACAGTTGAGAGCATTCTGACACGCTGCATCACTATCTGGTATTGGGGGGGGGCAGCTACTGCAAAGGATGGAAAGAAGCTGCAGAGGGTTGTAAATTTAGTCAGCTCCATCTTGGGTACTTGCCTACAAAGAACCCAGAACGCCTTCAGGGAACGGTGTCTCAGAAAGGCAGCTTCCATTATTAAGGACCGCCAGCACTGAGGGCATGCCGTTTTCTCACTGGTAGGAGATACAGAAGCCTGAAGGCGCACACTCAGCGATTCAGGAGCGGCTTCTTCCGTTCTGCCATTCGATTCCTAAATAGACATTGAACCTCACTTTTTTAATATATAGTATTTCTGTTTTTGCACAATTTTGAATCTATTCAATATATGTACACTGTAATTGATTTATTATTATTATTATTTTATTTTGTGTTTTTTTCTTCTATATTATGTATTGCATTGAACTGCTGCTGCTAAGTTAACAAATTTCACGACACATGCCGGTGATAATAAACCTGATACTGATTCTGACACCATCAGGTCAGTGGCATTAGATCGTATGCATAAGGAAAACTCAGGTTTGTGGCAAGTAAGAAATGAAGGATAAAACTTAACACCTTATCCTCTCCAATCCATTTGTGGCAGATGCACCTAACCATCAGCATTAGTAAGAGATGACCCCTGCACAATCTTTGTGGAGACTGTCATATCTCTGCAGCACTATGTGCTTAATGGCACTGCAACTAGTTAAATAAGAATAGATTTGGCAAGTCAAAGGTACAATGCATGGGTGAAGGGTCATTTCCTTTCGGGTAGAGAAGGCTGGAGATATACAAAATGATGAGGATGGAGATAGGGTAAATAATAGGAAACTCAAGGAGTGATGGTCAATAAATGGTGGCCATCTAATGCTACTACATCACAAAAATATGTATATGAGAATAAAATCAACTTTGACTGACTTTGTAAAGGGAAAACTCTGTCTAGGCCCTAATCCTACCCTAAATCCTTGAATGCCCATTTCCTCCATAGATTTTGCATGACCTGCTGAGTTCCTCCAACACCTGATTTTTTTGTTTAGCTGTGGAATTTAAGTTCAGTTAATAACTGGAGTTTAAAAAGGAGAAGAACTACCACTCTTGGTAATTAAGATACCAGATTGCCACAAATGGGGAGGTTATTTACTTAATTGTTTATGGAGCTACAGTGTGGACTAAGCCCTTTAAGTCATGCCACTCGGCAACCCCTGCCTAATCACGGGACAATTTACAATGACCAATTAACCTACTAATGAGACATCTTTGGACTGTTCACAGAGTCCTTGCAGATGACATCGGAATTTAGCTCTGACCTTGGAAGCCCTAAGCTGTAACTGCTATGCTACTGTGACGCCCAATTTGTAACCATAACACATAGGAGTAGAATCAGGCCATTTGGCCCATCAAGTCTGCTCCACCATTCCATCATGGCTGATCCAATTTTCCTCTCAGCCCCGATCTCCCGCTTTCTCCCCGTATACCTTCAAGCCCTGACCAATCAAAAATATGTTGACCAGAAGAAACTAATCAAGGACAGGGGAAGCAGACAAGCCAGTTGTCTTCGTTTCCCCCCATTTTGTGGACTCTGAGTTGATTATTGCTCTTGGATAATCTAATCAGAGCAATTGACTGTAGACACAAGCAGCTTCAGGTAATGACCTGCTAAACCTTAGACCATTCTCAGACAAGTAGCTATTTGTTATGTTAAATGCCAGACCTACCAAAGAAGCAATCTGTAATCTCATTAGACTCTGTCTGGGTTGCCTCAGTTAACTGATTTGGACCAGTCATAGTGTAAAGACACAAATACACAAGGCTGGGGTGGGCAGAGCCATGGAACAATGTTGGCTGTAGCCCTGTACAATGACCAGTGAGAAGGTGACCTTGAGCCAATGGGATGGAGATCCAATGGTTCAATTGATGAGGAACACTATAAGAGTCAAGGGCTCTAAATACACAAGGACAATAGCTCTCCAGCAGCCAGAGACCAACCATCATGGAGAAGGAGGACCCCATGGACACGTGGAGATCCAGACCACGAGGAATGCCTGGTCAGCATAGACTCCTTTCCCGGGTAATACCTTTCCTCTTCATTGACTGTTCATGGAGTGTCAGGGATTCTAGTCAGCTGCATACAGGTAGATAGTTTGTGAACCTAGGTGCCTTTTAGTTGAAACAATAAAAGATACTTGTCGATAAATGCAGATTCTCTGTGCCTCACTGATCATTATTACAAGGGGTGATTCTTGTAACAAATCTATCAGCTGGCGGGTCAATCAGCGACAGGAGCAGGCTACAGTGACGAGGTTCCTTGCGGATCATCAATGCTTGTTTAAAAGTACAGAAGGGACAAGTTGGGCAGCTATTGGTGGGAGTACGCCAGTGGTGAGAGTAGAAATGTCAGGCTTTGTCTCAGAAGAGGCTTAGCTCGCAACAGGCATTAGCTCTGGGTAAGTTTCTATCAATGTTCCTTTTTTATTTCTCTTTCCATACCTAGTGTTGTAAATGGCTGTTCTCTGTTCTTCATATGGATATGGAGTCCTGGGAGACCCAGAATCTCCCAGAAAACTACATCTGTGTGAAGTGCATCCAGCTGCAGCTCATTGAAGGCCATGTTAGGGACCTGTGGAGCTGCAGCTGGATGACCTTCGGCTTGTACAGGAGAGTGAGGAGATCACAGATCAGAGTTACAGGGAAGTAGTCACCCTGAAGTTGCAGGAGGCGAGTAGCTGGGTGACTGTCAGGAGATATGAAAATGTGAATAGGCAGTTAGCACAGACCATCCTGTGGCCATTCCCCTCAAAAATAAGTATAGCATTTTGGATACTTTTGTGGAGGATGACCTCCCAGGGGAATGCCACGGAGACCAGGTTACTGGCACTGAATATGGGTCCGTGGTGCAGTAGGGAAAGGGAGGAGCAATAGTGATAGGGGACTCAATAGGAGAACAGACAGGAAATTCTGTGGACATGAACAGGACATCCCAGGTGCCAGGGTCAAGGGCATCAATCATAACATTTTGGAGAGGGAGAGGGAGCAGCCAGATGTCTTGGTACGTATTGGTACCAATGACACAGGAAGGAAAAGCAAAGAGGTCCTGAAGAAAGAGAGCTAGGCAGAAAGCTGAGAAGCAGGACTTCCGGGTAGTAATTGCTGGATTGCTGCCTGTGGCACAGGCCAGTGAGGGTAGAAACAGGATGATTTGATAGATAAATAATTTGGCAGTAACTGGAGGCGAAGTGAAGTCAAAATGGTGCTAAATGGCGACTCCTTTGCTTTCCATCTTTGGAAACGGCTCTATTTCTATCTTTGATATCCCTTTTTTTCCCTTTTCAAGGTTCATTTGAGGATCCTGACCTGGAATTACATGCTGACTTCGGTTCTTTGCGGGAATGGGACCTGCTCTCAGGGGCTCACGACTGGCCACTTTTTGATATCCCAAGGACTAGCACGCCTTCAGGGTTCCGGAATTTTGTAGCTCTGGGGACGTGCTGATTCTAGGCTGTTGCCCCTAACTGAAGCATTGCGGGAGAACTCGGAACATCGGAGCAGCAGGTTAACTGCCAGGGGTTATGTGTCTGAAGAGCTGCGCCTTTTTGGTGCCAACTCTCTGGGCGCAGATCTCAAAAAAAGTGACACAACAGACTTTTCACATCGTAAATCAAAGAGTTATTTGTTATGTCTCCCCTCTTGCTGTGAAATGGGGGAAGAGAGAGAGCCTGTGGAATGTTGAATTATGGAGTGAACGAGTAGTCTTTGGGGTACTGCAAGTCTGTGCCTTTAGTGATGCTTACTGCATACTTGAGTGCTCGGTGGAGGGTGCTGATGCTTATTGGGGGGGGGGGGAGAGGGAGATAGACTGTTTCCCTTGGTGGGTGAGTCCAGGACAAGAGGCCACAGTCTTAGAATTAGAGGGTACCCATTTAAAACAGAGATGAGGAGAAATTTTTTTTCGCCAGAGGGTCGTGGATTTATGGAATTCATTACCACATACAGTTGTGGAGGCCCGATCATTGAGGGTGTTTAAGGAGGAGATTGATAGGTATCTAATTAGTCAAGGCATATAGGGAAAAAGCCGGAAATTGGAACTAGATGGGAGAATAGTTTAGCTCATGGTGGAGTGGCGGAGCAGACTCGACAGGCTGAATGGCCTACTTCTACTCCTTTGTCTTGTGATCTTGTGATAGATTCTTGAATCATTGGGATCTCTTCTGGGGGAGGTATGACAGGACAGGACGGATAGTAAAAAAGCAAAGATAACGTGCAGTCAGGAAGGGCAGGCAGATGATAGGTCAGAATTGCAGCCATTAGGGATGTAAAATCAAAAAGGGCAGCAAAATGTTACATCTCAATACGCAGAATACAAGAAATAAGGTGGATGATCTTGTGCATTATTACTGATTGTCTGGTACGATGTTGTGACCATCACTGAATCATGGCTGAAGGAAAGTTATAGTTGGGAACTGAATGTCCAAGGTTACACATTGTATCGGAGGGATAGGGAAGTAGGCAAAGGGGTTGGTGTAGCTCTGCTGGTAAATGGCATCAAATCAGTAGAAAGATGTAGTAATGTAGGATCAGGAGATGTTGAATCCCTGGAAGTTGAGTTAAGAAACTGTAAGGTTAAAAGGACAAACATGAGGAAATCTGCAGATGCTGGAAATTCAAGCAGCACACAAAAAATGTTGGTGGAATGCAGCAGGCCAGGCAGCATCTATAGGAAGAAGTACAGTCGACGTTTGGGGCTGAGACCCTTCGTCGGGACTAACTGAAAGAAGAGATAGTAGAGATTTGAAAGTGGGAGGGGGAGGGGGAGATCCAAAATGGTAGGAGAAGACAGGAGGAGGAGAGATGAAGCTAAAAGCTGGAAAGTTGATTGGCAAAAGGGATACAAGGCTGGAGAAGGGAAAGGATCATGGGACGGGAGGCTGAGGGAGAAAGAAAGGGGGAAAGGAGCACCAGTGGAAGATGGAGAGCAGGCAAGGAGTTACTGTGAGAGGGATAGAGAGAGAAAAAACAGAAAAAAAGGAAAAATAATAAATAGATAGATAAATAAATAAGGGATGGGGTAAGAAAGGGAGGAGGGGCATTAACGGAAGTTAGAGAAATCAATGTTCATGCCATTAGGTTGGAGGCTACCTCCAACCTGAGTGTAGCTTCATCTTGACAGTAGAGGACGCCATGGATTGACTTATCAGAATGGGAATGGGACGTGGAATTAAAATGTGTGTCTGCTGGGAGATCCTGCTTTCTCTGGCGGACAGAGCGTAGGTGTTCAGTGAAAAGGTCTCCCAGTCTGCGTCGGGTCTCACCAATATATATAAGGCCACACCGGGAGCACCGGAAGCAGCCGACTCACAGGTGTTATCCGTGTTTAATAAATGTTTGGTTGTTTTTATATAACCTGTCTCGATTGATATTCATTGGTTCCTCATATGTAACACTGCAAACTTAATGGAAACATCTTAACTTAACTCCCCATATAATTCTGAGTTGTTTAAAACCTATTTAATGTCTGTGCTCTGCAAGATACGAAAGTTGTTGTCTCAGTGCATGCAATGAATTGACATTAAAAGAAGTATACATTTCAATTTAACTCAAAAGTACTGACTGCAAACATTATGGAAGCCTCTTAGCGTAACTTCCCATATGATTCTGAGTTGTGTGCAACCCGTTTTATTCCTGTTATTTTTAAGATGAAAAAGTTGGTTTCACAGTGCATACCAGTTTTCCATTAAGTTTGCAGTCAGTACTTTTGTGTAAAAATGAAATCTATACTTCTTTTAATGTCAAAGCATTGTACGTACTGTGATAGCAACTTTTTTTTATCTTAAAGAGAAAAGGTATAAAATAGGTTGCAAACAACTCAGAATCATATGGGGAGCTAGGTTAAGAGGTTTCCATTAAGTTTCCATTCATTACTTTTGAGTAAAATTGAAATGTACACTTCTTTTAATGTCAAAGCATTAAATGGACTGTGAAGCCAGGTTTTTTAGCTTAAAGAGAACAGGCATAAAACAGGTTTCAAACAACTCAGAATGATATGGGAAGTTAAGTTCAGAGGTTTCCATTAAGTTTGCAGTCAGTACTTTTGTGTGAAATTGAAATGTATACTTCTTTCAATGTCAAAGCATTGTATGCACTGTGAACCAAATTTTTTATCTTAAAGAGGAAAGGCATAAAACAGGTTGCAAGCAGCTCAGAATCATATGGGAAGCTAAGTTATGAGGTTTCCATCAGGTTTGCAGTTAGTGCTTTTGAGTAAAATTGAGATGTATACTTCTTTTAACGTCAATGCATTGTATGCACTCTGAAGCCAACTTTTTTTATCTTAAACAGCAAAGGCATAAAACACCTTTCAAACAACTCAGAATCATATGGGATGTTTCCATCAGGTTTGCAGTCAGTACTTTTGAGTAAAATTGAACTTATCTTCTTTAATTGTATGCCCTGAGAAAACGTTTTTTTTTATCTTATTGAGCACAGGCATAAAACAGGTTTCAGCAACTCAGAATCATATGGGATGTTAAGTTAAGTTTCGATCAGGTTTGCAGTCAGAACTTTTGAGTGAAATTGAAATGTACACTCCTTTTAATGTCAAAGCATTGTATGCACTGAGAAAACAATTTTTTTATCTTAATGAGCACAGGCATAAAACGGTTGCAAACAACTCAGAATGAAATGGGAAGTTCATTAAGAGGTTTTCATTAAGTTTGCAGTCACTACTTTTTATTAAAATTGAAATGTAGACTTCTTTTAATGTCAATGCATTGTATGGACTGTGAAACCACCTTTTTTTAATCTTAAAGAGGACAGGCATAAAATAGGTTTCAAACAACTCAGAATCATATGGGACATTATGTTAAGATGTTTCCATCAGGTTGGCTGTCAGTACTTTTAAGTAAAATTGAAATGTATACTTCTTTTAATGTCAATGTATTCTATGTACTGTGAAACCAACTTTTTTTTATATTAAAGACCGCAGGCCTAAAACAGGTTTCAAACAACTCAGAATGATATGGGAAGTTAAGTTAAGATGTTTCCATCAGGTTTTTATTCAGTACTTTTGAGTAAAATTGAAATGTATACTTTTTAAAATGTGAAAGCATTGTATGCACTGACAAAATAACTTTTGTATCTTGAGAATATAGCATAAAACAGGTTGCAAACAACTCAGAATCATATGGGTAGTTAGTTAAGATGTTTCCATCAGGATTGCATTCAGTACTTCGAAATGAAATTGAAATGTATACGTCTATTAATGTCAAAGTATTGTATGCAGTGTGAAAGGAACTTCTTTAATCTTAAAGAGCAAAGGCATAAAACAGGCTGAAAACAACTCAGAATCATATGGGAAGTTAAGTTAAGAGGTTTCCATCAGGTTTGCAGTCAGTACTTTTGAGTAAAATTGAAATATATACTTCTTTCAATGTCAAAGCATTGTATGTACTGGAAAAACAACTTTTGTGTCTTGAAGAGACAGGCATAAAACAGGTTGCAAACAACTCAAAATCATATAGAACCATAGAACCATAGAAACTACAGCACAGAAACAGGCCCTTTGGCCCTTCTTGGATGTGCCGAACCATTTTCTGCCTAGTCCTACTGACCTGCACACGGACCATATCCCTCCATACACCTCCCATCCATGTATCTGTCCAATTTATTCTTAAATGTTAAAAAAGAACCTGCATTTACCACCTCGTCTGGCAGCTCATTCCATATTCCCACCACTCTCTGTGTGAAGAAGCCCCCCCTAATGTTCCCTTTAAACTTTCCCCCCCTCACCCTTAACCCATGTCCTCTGGTTTTTTTCTCCCCTTGCCTCAGTGGAAAAAGCCTGCTTGCATTCATTCTATCTATACACATCATAATTTTATATATCTCTATCAAATCTCCCCTCATTTTTCTAGGCTCCAGGGAATAAAGTCCTAACCTATTCAACCTTTCTCTGTAACTGAGTTTCTCAAGTCCCGGCAACATCCTTGTAAACCTTCTCTGCACTCTTTCAACCTTATTTATATCCTTCCTGTAATTTGGTGACCAAAACTGAACACAATACTCCAGATTCAGCCTCACCAATGCCTTATACAACCTCATCATAACATTCCAGCTCTTACACTCAATACTTCGATTAATAAAGGCCAATGTACCAAAAGCTGTCTTTACGACCCTATCTGGCTGTGACGACACTTTTAGGGAATTTTGTATCTGTATTCCCAGATCCCTCTGTTCCACTGCACTCCTCAGTGCCTTACCATTAACCCTGTATATTCTACCTTGGTTTGTCCTTCCAACGTGCAATACCTCACACTTTTCAGTATTAAACTCCATCTGCCATTTTTCAGCCCATTTTTCCAGCTGGTCCAAGTCCCTCTGCAGGCTCTGAAAACCTTCCTCACTGTCTACTACACTTCCAATCTTTGTATCATCAGCAAACTTGCTGATGCAATTTACCACATTATCATCCAGATCATTGATATAGATGACAAATAACAATGGACCCAGCACTGATCCCTGTGGCACACCACTAGTCACAGGCCTCCACTCAGAGAAGCAATTCTCTACCACCACTCTCTGGCTTCTTCCATTGAGCCAATATCTAATCCAACTTACCACCTCTCCATGTATACCTAGCGACTGAATTTTCCTAACTAACCTCCTATGCGGGACCTTGTCAAAGGCCTTACTGAAGTCCATGTAGACAATATCCACTGCCTTCCCTTCATCCACTTTCCTGGTAACCTCCTCGAAAAACTCCGACAGATTGGTCAAACATGACCTTGCACGCACAATGCCATGTTGACTCTCCCTAATAAGCCCCTGTCTATCCAAATGCTTGTAGATTCTGTCTCTTAGTACTCCCTCCAATAACTTACCTACTACTGACATTAAACTCACCGGCCTATAATATCCCGGATTACTTTTCGATCCTTTTTTAAACAACGGAACAACATGAGCCACTCTCCAATCCTCCGGCACTTCACCTGTAGACAGCGACATTTTAAATATTTCTGCCAGGGCCCCCGCAATTTCAACACTAGTCTCCTTCAAGGTCCGAGGGAACACTCGGTCAGATCCCGGGGATTTATCCACTTTAATTTTCCTCAAGACAGCAAGCACCTCCTCCTTTTCAATCTGTACAGTTTCCATGGTCTCACTACTTGATTCCCTCAATTCCATAGATTTCATGCCAGCTTCCTTAGTAAATACAGACGCAAAAAACCTATTTAAGATCTCCCCCATTTCCTTTGGTTCCGCACAAAGCCGACCACTCTGATCTTCAAGAGGACCAATTTTATCCCTTACAATCCTTTTGCTCTTAATATACTTGTAAAAGCTCTTTGGATTATCCTTCACTTTGACTGCCAAGGCAACCTCATGTCTTCTTTTTACCCTCCTGATTTCTTTCTTAAGTGTTTTCTTGCACTTCTTATACTCCTCAAACACCTGATTTACCCCCTGTTTCCTATACATTTCATACAACTCCCTCTTCTTCTTTATCAGAGTTGCAATATCCCTTGAGAACCAAGGTTATGGGAAATTAAGAGATTTCCATTAAGTTTCCGTTCATTACTTTTGAGTAAAATTGAAATATATACTTCTTTTAATGTCAAAGCATTGCATGGACTGTGAAACAAACTTTTTTATCTTAAAGAGCACGGGCATAAAACAGGTTGCAAACAACTCAGAAGCATATGCGAAGTTAAGTGACGAGTTTTCCACTAAGTTTGCAGTCAGTACATTTGTGCAAAATTGAAATGTATACTTCTTTTAATGTCAAAGCATTGTATGGACTGTGAAAGCAACTTTTTTTATCTTAAAGAGAAAAGGCATAAAATAGGTTGCAAACAACTCAGAATCATAGAGAAAGTTAGGTTAAGAGGTTTCCATTAAGTTTCCATTCATTACTTTTGAGTAAAATTGAACCGTACACTTCTTTTAATGTCAAAGAATTAAATGGACTGTGACACCAACATATTTATCTTAAACAGCAGAGGCATAAAACACCTTTCAAATAAGTCAGAGTCATCTGGGATGTTTCCATCAGGTTTCTAGTCAGTATGTTTGATTAAAATTGATATGTATACTTATTTTATTGTCAATGCATGAGAAAACAGCTTTTTTTATCTTAAAGTGAAGAGGCATGAAAGAGGTTTCAAACAACTGAGAATCATATGGGAAGTAAAGTTAACAGGTTTCCATTAAGTTTGCACTAAAGAATATTGCATAAAATTGAAATGTATACTTCTTTTAATGTCAAAGCATTGTATGCACTGAGAAAACAAGTTTTTTATCTGAATGAGCACAGGCATAAAACAGTTTTCACACAACTCAGGATCATATGGGATGTTAAGATGTTTCCATAATGTTTGCAGTCAGTACTTTTGAGTAAAATTGAAAAGTATTCTTCTTTAATTGTCAATGCATTGTACGCACTGAGAAAGCAACTTTTTTTATCCTATTGAGCACAGGGATGAAGCAGGTTTCAAACAACTCAGAATCATATGGGAAGTTAAGTTATTTCCATCAGGTTTGCAGTCAGTACTTTTGATTAAAATTGAAATGTATACTTCCTTTAAAGACAATGCATTGTATGCACTGAGAAAACATCATTTTTATCTTAATGAGCACAAGTATAAAACAGTTTTAAAACAACTCAGAATCATTTGGGAGGTTAAGTTAAGAGTTATCCATTAAGTTTGCACTAAGTAATATTGTGTAAAATTGAAAGTAATACTTCTTTTAATGACATTGCATTGTATGCACTGAGAAAACAACTCTTTTATCTTCAAGAGAACAGGCATGAAACAGGTTTCAAACAACTCACAATCATATGGGAAGTTAAGTTAAGATGTTTCAATCAGGTTTGCAGTAAAATTGAAATGTATACTTCTCTTACTGTCATCTGATTGTATGCACTGAGAAAACTACTTTTTTATCTGAATGGGAACAGTCAGAAAACAGGTTTCAAACAACTCAGAATCATATGGGAAGTTAAGTTAAGATGTTTCAATGTGCTTTTTTGTCAGTACTTTTGAGTAAAATTGAAATGTGTACTTCTTTTAATGCCAATCCACTGTATGCACTGAGAAATCAACTTTTTTACCTTGAAGAGCTCAGTGATATAACAGGTCCCAAACAACTCAGAATCATATGGGAAGTTAAGTTAAGATGATTCCATTAAGTTTGCACTAAGTACTTTTGAGTAAAATTGAATTTAACTTCTTTAATTGTACACACTGATAAGGCAACTTTTTTAAAAATCTTATTGAGCACAGGCATGAAACAGGTTTCAAACAACTCATAATCATATAGGAAGTTAAGTTAAGATGTTTCCATCGTGTTTGTAGGCAGTACCTTTGAGGAAAATTGAAATGTATACTTCTTTTAATGTCAGCGCATTGTATGCACTGAGAAAACAACTTATTTTTCTTTTCTTTTCAAATCTTTTTATTGTATATATAGAAAAAATAACGAGTACATCGAAGTAACAACACTTACAATCCCTCAAAAAACATTATCTTAAAGATTGAAAACAAAATTTTGTGATAACAAAAAAAACCTACTGAGTAGAAAAGTGAGAAATAAAAGAGAACTCATTAGGTGTACAACTCCGGAGCCATGCGTTATACAAAAAGCTTCTAAAAATAAACGTCAAACCGCCAGCAAGAAAAGAAAATATACTAAAAAAATTTACAATTAGATCATGGATAAATTATATCAATTAACTCAAATGATAATAATGAGGAAATGAGCCCCATCTTTTTTTAAAATCAAATAAAGGTTCAAAGGTTCAATTTCTAATTTTCTCCAAACTAAGACATAGCATCACTTGAGAGAACCATTGTGACAAAGTGGGAGCTGATGTATCCTTCCACTTCAACAAAATGGCCCTCCTAGCTATCAATGTAACAAATGCAATAACATGTTGTTCAGACACAGAAATACCATAATATTTTGAGGAATTATTGCAAAAAGCACAGTTAATTTATTAGGTTGTAAAGTAATTTTAAGTGCTTTAGAAATTGTTGAGAAAACCGATCTCCAGAACTGTTCCAATATAGAACAAGACCAAAACATATGTGTCAGTGTAGCTATCTCAGTTTTACATCTATCACTATGGCTATCAACATTAGGAAAGATTTTAGAAAGTCCCTCCTTTGTCAAATGGTAACGATGTAGAATTTTAAATTGAATCAATGAATGGCTAGCCCAAATTGAAGAAGAGTTAACCAACTTCAATATCCGCTTCCAATCCTCCGTAATAAAAGTCAAATTAAGTTCCTTTTCCCAATCCTGTTTAATCTTAGATAATAATAATAGTTATTATTATTATTGTAATAATAAATTATAAATTCTTCCAATAGAGCCCTTAATCAAAGGATTCATACTCATAATAGTATCTAACAGGTCAGCCTCCAATATGTAAGGGAAATTACTTAAATATTTTTGTAAAAAATATCTAACTTGAAGGTATTGCAGAAAGTGTGAGTATGAAAGAGAATATTTATCAATTAATTGTTCAAAGGACATCAATCTATATTCTTTAAATAAATCCAAAAAAGAAATAATACCTTTATTTTTCCAAAGTAAAAAAATGGATCACTCAAAGAAGGCTTAAAAAAGTAATTTCAATAAATTAAACTACAAAGTTTAAATTTTTTAAGATTAAAAAAATTGCAGAACTGGAGCCAAATTTGTAAAGAATACTTAATCACAGGATATAGGTTTAAATTAACAACTTTACTTAATTGCATAGGTAAAGGAGCTCTCAATAACGAGGTTAAATAAAACTATTTTACAACTTTCAGTTCCAGGTGTACCCAAACTGGCCGATCGCTCTTCTCAAGCCAGTATAACCAAAAAGACATATATCGCAGATCAACAGCCCAATAATACATTCTAAAATTAGGCAAAGCAAGAACTCCATCCTTTTCCAATGTTTGTAAATGACATTTACTAATTCTTGGTCTTTTATTATTCCAAACAAAAGATAAAATAATAGAATCAATCCGAACAAAAAATTTCCTAGTCAAAAAAACAGGAATATTCTGAAATAAATATAAAAATTTTGGTAAAATCGTCATTTTAACTATATGAATACGACCAACAAGTGAAAATGTAAGTGAACTCCATCTACTAAATAAATACTTCATAGAGTCTGCTGTGAGGGGATTCAGGAGAGCCCCTATTAACTGGAGAGAGACATTTATCATTGATGGTTTGTTTGGAAAGGAGAGAGAGACAGAGTTATTTACCACCGATATGTTGCTTTTTGAAAAGAGAGAGAGAGAGAGACGAAGATTGACAGTTGGACTGTCACTTTAAGGCATTGGAAGTAACTTTGGATTTCTACTGAGTTTGGAGTTGGAGACAGCACTGAGCAGCTCGAGGGTTGCTATGGTGACCAAAGGCAGATTGTTGATGTTACTTTCAACGACTTGTTGACTGCCTGTGCACTTCTTTACAGACAAAGGAGGGAGGGACTCTTTGAGTGACAGGTGATGCTCAGCCCGGTGAAATAAATGGGAGGTCAGATGATACAGACTTCAGGACACAAGATCTGGACACTGAATGAGCATTGTTCTGCCCGCAGAGAAAGTGGGTTTTGGAGGATCGATCAGGCGGATTGATCCAAATTGCTATTCCAGTTTGAGGAGAAGGGGTTGACTGGTGGGGAGTTGTCTATGCGTCCACCCTCGCCTGGATGATAGCTGCACCACAGAAGACCCCCTGGTCCCCCTGGTTAAAGTCACAGTCGGTGACTTGTAAAGGATTTCGGAGGACGACGAGAAGATCGATGGCATCAGCTCACCTGAAGACTCAACTCTCTCTCTCTCTCTCTCCCCATCACTACTCAACTAAATACCATGAACTGAACTGAACTGAACTTTAGTCAACATCGTAAGACTGTATCTTTTTACCCCTAGACTTAAAGAAGCTTGGTTATCATACATACATTTCCACACTCACTGATTTATGTACTTTTATATTTAATCATTGCTAACCTGTTTGATTTATCTACATTTATATTACTGTATTGCGTAGTTACTAATAAATATTAGTAGTTTATAGCAATATGAGACTCCAAAGTGTTTTCCATCTCAGCTGGTTCTTTATCCCCTTCACGGGGTATGTGACATAAATTGGGGGCTTGTCCGGGATATGAACAAAATGGTCGGGAGGCTGGTTTGAATTGATTTGGGGAAAAGCCCTTTTTGAATTTGGACTGTTGATTTGGTTGTGTGGAAAAACAGCAGAAATGGGTGTTAGAGACTTTCTGAAATCACCAGACCTGGTGACTTTGAAGTTTGCTAAAAAGTATGAGTTGCGGGACATTGCTAAAGAATCGAGAATTGAGATAAAGAAGGGTGTGAGTAAAGTAGAAATTCAAAGGAAAATAGCTGAATATTATATAGATAAGGGAACACTTGATGAGGAGGCGTTAGATTCGTTCGTGGAAGGTGAACCTACTGAGGATGAGCTTCAGCTTCTGTTGGAAATAGTAAACAGGGAGCATGAATTGAAATTAAAACAGCTCGTGAGAGAGGACCTCTCAAGCAGCAAGACAGAGAGAAGAGGCAGAAAGACAGAGACAGCTCGAGAGGGAGAAATGGCAACGTGAAGATCACGTGGCAGAAAGGCGGAGACAGTCTAAAAGGGAGAGGTTGCAGCAAAGAGGCTTAGTGTCGGACCCTGATGATTTTTACAGATCAGAAGGGTTTGTTTTGTGTGATGAATTTAAAAGTTGTGTTCCTGATGAGGTAAGGGCATACCCAGTGGCAGAGGATGCCCCTACCCTGCAGGGGTCTGTTGAGAAAGCAGACGAAGAAGTTTTAACCCACGAGGTTGAGGTAACTCCAGATGAGAGTTTGCCAGAGAATAGCTGGGAGGTTCGAGATGACCTTGACTTTGAAACTGGGACAAGTGATGACAGCCCAGAAGAGGCAGTTATTCTGATTGAATGTGTTCAGGTTGTTGAAGTACCTGTGGATTCACAGGATTCTGAACCTCGTGTTGAAACTCAGTTAAGGTCTGAGGTAACTGACTTGGTTGAAAGGGATTGCAGTCCTTGTGTGTCAGATGGACTTGGTTCAGTGAGTAAGGGGTTAACCTTGGTACCAGTGGAATGTGAGGATTCTCAGTCATTTGAAGTAGACCGTGTTTTGGAACCTGGTGAGGTCAATGTTGCTGGAAGTAATGGGAAAAGTGCTGTTCCTAGACTTTTGGATAAAGTGCTGGAAAAAGTTGGATTGGTTGCGCGACCTTTGATCCTGCTTGCAGGACAAAGGCCTGCTGAGACAGGATGTGCTAGTTTGTTGGAACTTGTTTGGTCATTTGGAAGTAAGTACCTGCAAGATCATGCTGTTGTTCAGAAAAATTGTTGTGGTTTTGGAGTGGGAGTTGCCATGGATACAAGTCGAAGTACAGGTCATAATGAGATGGGTAGTTTATTTGGTCTCTTTCATATTTTCATCAGCCTGATGATGGTACTGAGTTTAATAAACAATGGAGGCATGTTGACAGCTCTACAAGAGTGTTTCAGCAATTCAGCTAATGAGCAAAGTTGCTACTGAGACCTGTGATAGGAAAACCAGAGGTTTAAATTATGATATGTCACAGACTTTTCTACCTTCCAGATTTCAGCAGGACTTAGAGGGTAGTACAATTGATAAGGGTAAGGTGTATAAGAAAGGTTTGTCTTTGTTGAGAAAGGAATGTATCGAGGAACAGAAGCGAGATTCTGGAACGGTGGCTTAAAGGGAGATGGCTCTCATAGGAGAGGAGGTTCAGAGAGAGACAGTGGGACGTTACCTTAAAGATGGGGTGTTGATGAGGAAGTGGAGACCAGCCACAGTGCCTGCAAGTCACGTGGTGGTTTTGAAAGGTTACAAGGCTGAAATTTTAAACATGGCTTACAGTATGCCTTTAGGTGGACATCATTGTGTGAGAAATGAGGAAAATGGGAACGAGAGGGTTCCCCGCCTTTTAATTATTGGTGGAGATTCGATTCAGAAGGCAGTGAAAGGTAATTTGTTGGAACCTGTGTTCAGTTACAGGCCAAAAGGACCTTTGACCCTACTCAGAGAACTTTGGAAGGGATTTAGTAAGCTTTGTGACTTTGCTAAGGAAAGTTTACAAAATGGTCAAGTCAAAATAAGACACTTGTTTACTGAAATCGCAGCTGGGAGAATTGTTGTAAAACAAAATGGAATCGTGAAATCTGATAATGGAATGGAAAAACATGTTTTCTCACTGAATCTAGACTCACCAAGATGTCAGAATTCCATTGTTTTGAAAAATATTACTGATAAGGTCCACCAGTTGGACCCAAAGCCGAAAAAACAAGTAAAAGGACTAATTGGTGTTTTGAAATGGGGTGCAGGTGCAGTGAATGACATCATTATGAATTTTGCCCAGCCTATGAAATGGTATCTTCACAGAGTGAACTTTGAGAAAAGTAAAAGGGTTGAACAAGGAATTAGAAACAAGAAAGAACAAAGAAAGAGAATGGATGATAGTATTGATAGAGTGGGGAAGGCTTATTAAGATTAACGTGTTAAAAGGATACCAGGGAGTTCTTTTAACAGAGAGGATTAAAGAGATATCAACATTTGTGACACCACCTAGACTGTATGAATACAATGTTTTACACTTCGGGATGAAAAATCCTCTAGAAACATTTCAAACAATGATCAATTCGGTGATTGGAGGGTTAGAAAGCACAGGAGTTCATATCAATGATTTAGTGGTCTGGAAGGACACGTGGGAAGAGCATATTGCAGTTGTAGAAAAATGGTTTGACAGACTTTCCAAGGCCAATTTTACTGTGAACCTCGCTAAAAGTGAATTTGGCCATGCCACAGTCACATCTCTGGGTTATGTGGTGGGCCAAGGCCAGCTGGCTCCTGTACAGGCCAAGGTTCAGGCGGTTGCTGAAGTTCCTGTTCTGACCGACAAGAAAGCTTTGAGAAAGTTTTTAGGGATGGTTGGGTATTATAGAAAATTCTGTAAGAACTTTCCTGACATCGCCCTCCCTCTAACAAAACTCCTGGGGAAGAGTGAAAGATTTGAATGGAGTGACCTTTGCCAGGAGGCATTTGAACGCCTAGAAACTATCCTGTGTTATCATCCTGTGCTCAAAGCACCTGATTTTTCAAAGCCATTTTCTATAACCACCGGTGTTAGTGATGAAGCTGCTGGGGCAGTACTGTTACAGAAGGGAGTGGATGACATTGAATATCCAGTAGCTTATTTCTCAAAGAACTTTAATGTACACCAGAAAAATTATTCAACTGTTGAAAAGGAATTGCTAGCACTTATTCTGGCTTTAGAACATTTTGAGGCCTATGATCAGAGACCTCAAAACCTTTCTGTTGCTCAGAGACCACTTGTGGTTTACATGGGTTATAATCCAGTGGTGTTTTTAAATAAAATGAAGGATAAAAATAGGAGGTTGTTAAATTGGAGTCTAGTATTGCAGGAAGGTGACTTAATAATCAAACATGTGAAAGGTACTGACAATGTTATAGCTGATTGCTTATCCCAATGTTAAGTTGGAAACTGTAACCATTTTTGCTTTGTCATCTGATGTTTTTTCCCTGTATTGTTTAAAACACTGTGATGGACATTTTTTTAAAAATCGTCTTCAAAAATGTTTTTTTTCCTTCAGGAAGGGGAGTGTGAGGGGATCCAGGAGTGCCCCTATTAATTGATTGAAGAGAGACCAAGAGAGATATTTATCATTGATGGTTTGTTTGGAAAGGAGAGAAAGACAGAGTTATTTACCACCGATATGTTACTTTTTGAAAAGAGAGAGAGAGAGATGAAGATTGACAGTTGGACTGTCACTTTAAGGCATTGGAAGTAACTTTGGATTTTTACTGAGTTTGGACTTGGAGATAGCACCTAACAGCTCGAAAGTTGCTATGGTGACCGAAGGCCGTGGACACTCAATGTTAAGATTTTCAGCAGATTGTTGATGTTACTTTCAGGGACTTGTTGACTGCCTGTGCACTTCTTTACAGACAAAGGAGGGAGGGACTCTTTGAGTGATGCTCAGCCTGGTGAAATAAATGGGAGGTCAGATGATACAGACTTCAGGACACAAGATCTGGACACTGAATGAGCATTGCTGTGCCCGCAGAGAAAGTGGGTTTTGGAGAATCGATCAGGCGGATTGATCCAAATTGCTATTCCAGTTTGAGGAGAAGGGGTTGACTGGTGGGGAGTTGTCTATGTGTCCACCCTTGCCTGTGTGATAGTTCCACCACAGAAGAACGGTCCCCCTGGTTAAAGTCACAGTCGGTGACTTATAAAGGATTTCGGAGGACGATGAGCAGATCAATGGCATCAGCTCACCTGAAGACTCAACTCACTCTCTCTCTCTCTCTCTCTCTCTCCGTCACTACTCAACTAAGTACCATGAACTGAACTGAACTAAACTTTACTCAACATCGTAAGACTGTATCTTTTTACCCCTAGACTTAAAGAAGCTTGGTTATCATACATACATTTCCACACTTACTGATTTATGTACTTTGATATTTAATCAATGCTAACCTGTTTGATTTATCTACATTTATATTACTGTATTGCGTAGTTACTAATAAATATTAGTAGTTTATAGCAATACGAGACTCCAAAGTGTTTTCCATCTCAGCTGGTTCTTTATTCCCGTCATGGGATACGTGACACTACTAAGGGAACAAAATTAGCTTTATAAAGATCCTTATATTTTTTAGTAATTATAATTTCTAAATATCTAAAAGAGTCTGAAACTTTAAAGGGAGTGTTATCATATATAGAGACAGAATCATTTAAAGGAAACAATTCACTTTTACTAAAATTTATTTTATATCGTGAAAAACCTCCAAAGTCATTAAATAATTTTAGCAAGGCAGGAATGGATTCGTCAGGGTTAGGTATATAAACCAATAAATCATCAGCATAAAGAGAGACCTTATGCATGGTCTCATTCACAAAGATCCCATGGATATTTTTAGCCTCACGAAGAGCAATAGCAAGGGGTTCTAATATTAAATTAAACAACAAAGGACTTAATGGACATCCTTGCCTTGTCCCCCGTGAAAGCTGAAAAAAAGGAGACCTATGATTGTTAGTGACAACAGTAGCAATAGGGGCTTTATATATCATTTTAATCCAATTATTAAAATTAACACCAAAGCCAAATTTCTCTAAAACATTGAATAAATATTTCCATTCGACTCAGTCGAACGTTTTTCAGCATCCAAAGATACAACACATTGTGGAATTTTAGAAGAGGATGAATATATAATGTTAAGTAGTCTCCGAATATTTGAAAAGGAATTGCGACCCTTTATAAAGCCTGTTTGATCTTTACAAATAATTTTACCCAAAAAACTCTCCAACCGATTGGCCATTATCTTTGACAAAATCTTAGCGTCATCATTCAGTAATGAAATAGGTCTATATGAAGCACAGTCAGTAGGATCTTTATCTTTTTTAAGAATTAAAGAAATAGAGGCCTCATAAAAAATATAGGGTAAGTCACCTTTCACAAAAGAATCCTTAAACATTTCCAACATATACGGAGAGAGCAACTTTCCAAATTTTTTATAAAATTCTACAGGATAGCCATCAAGTCCTGGGGACTTACCAGATTGCATTGAAAAAATAGCTTTATGAATTTTGGCTTCAGTAATTTGAGCATCGAGAGTTTTTTGATCCTCAGCCGAGATTTTAGGAAAAACAATCTTTCGTAAAAAAACATTCATTTTAGAGGAATCTAAAGGACATTGAGATTTATATAGCTCAGCATAAAAATCTTGAAAAATCTTATTAATTTCTTCATATTCCTTAGCTAAGGTACCATCTTTCCTACGAATTTTCATGATTTGCCTTTTGGTTGCAGCCATTTTTAATTGAGATGCAAGCAGTTTATTATTTTTATCTTCAGACATATAAGATTGGCTCTTTAACTTAATCAAATAACCTTCAATGGGATGAGTTAATAACAGGTTATATTGTGATTGAAGTTCCACCCTTTTTTTAAATAAATCAGTTTTGGGGAAAATTGCATAAATATTATCTAAATCTTTAATTTGTTTTGAAATTCTATCTAATTCTGCTTTAGTTTGTTTTTTAAGTTTAACTGAATAAGAAATAATCTGACCACGTAAAAATGCTTTAAATGTATCCCATATAACTAATTTAGACAGACCCCCTATATCATTCAAAAGAAAAAATTCTTTTATCTGGGTTTCATGAAACTGACAAAGTCAGAGTTTTGCAATAATGTCTGATACATGCGCCAAGGTGGACGGGCAAGAATGACATCATCAAATTCAAAAGACAAACTCAGAGGCGCATGATCAGCTGTAGCAATAACGTCATACTCGCAAGTTTTAACACTAGGCAAAAAGCAGGGATCGATTATAATGTAATCGATCCTCAAATATTTTTTATAAACATGTGAGAAGAAAGAATATTCTTTATTATCGGGATAAAGATACCTCCACAAATCAATCAACCCAAAATCAATCAAAAAGGAATTAATAAATGACGTGGATCGATTTGGAAGTCGCTAATTGGTTGAGCTCTTATCAATCATAGGATTTAAACAGCAATTAAAATCCCCACCTATTATGAGCATATATTCATTTAAGTCAGGCAGTAAAGCAAATACCTTTTTTAAAAAAGGGATCATTTAAGTTAGGACCATACAAATTAACCAAAACAACTTTTCTGTTACAGATTGTTCCTTTAACAATTAAAAATCTACCATTAGATTCTGATTCAATATCCTCTTGAATAAATATATTAGGTTTAATGAAAATAGGCACGCCTTTTGTTTTACTCTGAGAAGCAGAGTGGAATTGCAAACCATTCCACCATCTGAAAAATCTGTTTTGATCTCCCACCCTGATATGTGTCTCTTGAGCAAAAATTATATCAGGTTGGAATCGGTTAATAATTTTAAAAGTCTTCTTTCGTTTAATAGGATGATTCCAACCACGTACATTCCAACTTATTTTATTAATCCGTTTGAACAGCATACTATAATTTCATTCTACTTTATACATGCACAGAGCACATACCAATGCAGGATGATCAAAGATGGCGGTTATGAAGAATACAACCAAACAAAAAACACGCATGCTATGGAACCACCCAATGGGAAAAAACTCCTAACTCTAAACTCACCTACCTACACCCAGAAACCCGTAAGAGGCAAGCGATCTACGATAGAATTCAAAGCTGCTGACTGCTGTGTCTGTGTTTTCTTTCCCTCCCCCCAGTTAGTAAAAAAGTAGAGTGACCAGTTAGTAAAAAAGTAGAATTCCCTAAAAAAGATTTAAATTCAATTATAAAATGTTATAATAAAACAGAAAAAATATATAAAAGCCCTATTAGTAGGAAAAACTACCAATTAGCTACCAAATATTAAATTAAAGGAACAAATCGCCTTATCTTCTTCCCTCAGTCATAGAATGTCCAGAGATCATTTGAACAGAGATACCTAAACCATAAATCTTTCCAAAGGAAAAGCCATAATATGCAATAAAGAACAACACTCCGTCTTGTTTAATTAGTCTCTCGATGAAATATACAAGTCACCTTCATAAATCTTCTTTCCAAAATGCGAATAATATACAAATAGCCAAACAGCCTTTCAGATGGATCATTCAACAGCAGCCTCAGTGACAGCTGCAGGTAAAGCCTGAACAAAATCCAGTGTAGCTTTTGGATCAAAAAAAGTCCGAGGAGGAGAATTAGCAGGGAAAATTTTAATTCTTGTCGGGTACCTCAGAGATGGGAAAAGATTTTTATCATATGCTTGTTTCATTGCCAGGGCAAATTTTGATCTTTGTTCCATTACCTCTCTTAGATAATCTTCGTAGAAGCGGAGCTGTTTTCTTGCCTGTCGCATTATTTGATCTTTAATTTTAAAGTGATGAAAGCAAACCAGAACCGATCTTGGTTTACTAGAATCCTTCGATTTCCAGATAAACACCCTGTGTGCCCTTTCTATAGCAGGCGGCTTTGATAGAATGGTAGGAGATAAAGTGTGGAAAAGCTTACCAAAGTAAGCTGTTAGATCTCCATCTTCAGCCCCTTCCTGCAGCCCAGCAATTCTTATATTCCTTCGTCGAGACCTAGTTTCCAGGTCTATAATCTTATTTTGATATCTTTCCAAATGAGTTGTAGCTTCAGACAACTTTTGCATAGTTATCTTCAATTCCTCTTCGTGTGAAATAACTTGAGTTTCCAGGTCTTTAAGTTTTCCCAGAAATGACTTCATTTCATTACTATTCTTTTCCAGTTGGTCTTTAATTGACCCGTTCTGATCCTTAATTGAATTCAGTGTCCGAACAATATCTTCAGCCCACAATGGCATTTCATCAGATCTTTACTTTTGCATCTTTCCTTTCCCATTACCTTTATCACTAGGTTCAGGTAAATTCTTCCCACTTCTTGTAGACATAGACATATTGATCCCCCTCAAGAATCAACAAGTAAAAATTTCAAATTCAAAGCTTAAACTAGGGGGAAAGAAAGAAAACTAAGAGCAGCAGAAAAATACTGCTACTCCATTGGCAGACAGGGCCGGTCCCCACAACTTATTTATCTTAATGAGCACAGTCATAAAACAGGTTTCAGACAACTCAGAATCTTATGGGAAGCTAAGTTAAGATGTTTCCATTAAGTTTGCAATGGGAACTTTTGAGTAAAATTGGAAAGTACACTTCTTTTAACGTCAGTGCATTGTATGCACTGAGAAAACAATTTTTTTATCTTGAAGGGGACAGGCATGAAACAGGTTTCAAACAACTCAGAATCATATGGGATGTTAAGTTACAATGGTTGTACCTGGTTTGAAGTCAGTGCTTTTGAGTAAAATTGAAATGTATGCTTCTTTTAATGTCAAAGCATTAAATGGACTGTGAAACCAACTTTTTTTTTAACTTACAGAGCACAGGCATAAAGCAGGTTTCAAACAACTCAGAATGATATGGGAAGTTAAGTTCAGAGGTTTCAATAAAGTTTGCAGTCAGTACTTTCGTGAAAAATTGAAATGTATACTTCTTTTCATGTCAAAGCATTGTATGCATTGTGTACCAACTTCTTTATCTTAAAGAGTTAAGGCATAAAACAGGTTGCAAACAACTCAGAATCATATGGGAAGCTAAGTTATGAGGTTTCCATCAGTTTTGCAGTCAGTACTTTTGAGTAAAATTAATATGTATACTTCTTTTATTGTCAAAGCTTTGTATGCACTGAGAAAACAACTTCTTTATATTAAAGAACAGAGGCATAAAACAGGTTGCAAACAACCTCAGAATCAAATGAGCAGTTCAGTTAACATGTTTCCATTACGTTTGCAGTCACTACTTTTGATTAAAATCGAAATGTATATTTCTTTTCATGTGAAGGCATTGTATGCACTGAGGAAACAACTTTTTTTATCTTGATGAGCACAGGCACAAAACAGTTTTAAAATAACTCAGAATAATTTGGGAAGTTAAGTTAAGATGTTTCCATCAGGTTTGCAGTCAGTACTGTTGAGAAAAATTGAAATGTATACTTCTTTTAATAGGGCATAGAATATAGAATAGTACAGCACAGTACAGGCCCTTTGGCCCAGCATGTTGTGCCGACCCTCAAACCCTGCATCCCATATAAGGCCCCAACTTAAATTCCTCCATTTACCTGTCTAGTAGTCTCTTAAACTTCACTAGTGTATCTAGTATACTTCTCAATGAAGTACTTCTTTTAACGTCAAAGCATTCTATGCATTGAGAAAACAACTGTTTTAGCTTAATGAGCAAAGGCATAAAGCAGGTTTAAAACAACTCAGAATCATTTGGGAAGTTAAGTTAAGATGTTTCCATCAGGTATGCAGTCAGTACTTTTGTATAAAATTGGAATGTATACTTCTCTCAATGTCAATGCAATGAATGCACTGAGAAAACAACTTTTTTGCCTTGAAGCTCACAGGCATGAGACAGCTTTCAAACAACTCAGAATCATATGTTAACATGTTTCCATTAAGTTTGCACTAAGTACATTTGAGTAAAATTGAATATAACTTATTTAATTGTATGCAGTGAGAAAACAACTTTTTTTTTATCTTATTGAGCACAGGCATGAAACAGGTTTCAAACAACTCAGAATCATATTGGAAATTAAGTTATGATGTTTCCATCAGGTTTCCAGTCAGTACTTTGAATAAAATTGAAATGTATACTTCTTTTAACGTCAATGCAATGAATGCACAGAGAAAACAACTTTTTTCTTTTGAGCTCACAGGCATGAAACTGGTTTCAAAGAACTCAGAATCATATGGGAAGTGAAGTTAACATTTTCCATTAAGTTTGCACTACATACGTTTGAGTAAAATTGAATGTAACTTATTTAATTGTATGCACTGAGAAAACAACTTTTTAAATCTTATTGGCCACAGGCATGAAACAGGTGTCAAACAACTCAGAATCATATGGGAACTAAGTTAAGATGTTTCCATCAGGTTTGCAGTCAGTACTTTTGAGTAAAATTGAAATGTATACTTCTCTTAATGTCAAAGCATTGTATGCATTGAGAAAACAACTTTTATACCTTGAAGAGTACAGGCATGAAACAGGTGTCAAACAACTCAGAATCATATGAGAAGTTAAGTTAGGAGGTTTCCATTAAGTTTGTAGTCAGTACTTTTGAGTAAAATTAAACTGTATACTTCTTTTAAAGTCAATGCATTGTATACACTGAGAAAACAGCTTTTTTTCTCGTAATGAGCACAGGCCTAAAACAAGTTTCAAACAACTCAGGATCATTTGAGAAGTTAAGTTAAGATGTTTCCATCAGTTTTGTAGTTGGTACTTTTCAACAAAATTGAAATGTATACCTTTCTTAATGTCAATGTAATGAATGCAGTAAGAAAACACTTTTTTTATCTTGAAGCTCACAGGCATGAAACTGGTTTCAAACAACTCAGGATCATATGGGAAGTTAAGTTAAGATATTTCCATCAGGTTTGCAGTCAGTACTTTTGAGTAAAAATGAAATGAATACTTATTTTAATGTCAATGCATTGTATGCACTCAGAAAAAGCTTTTTTATCTTAATGTGACAGGCATAAAACAGGTTTCAAACAACTAAGAATCATATGGGAAGTTAAGGTAAGATGTTTCCATTAGGTTTGCAGACAGTACTTTTGAGTAAAATTGAAATGTATACTTCTCTTAATGTCAAAGCATTGTATGCATTGAGAAAACAACTTTTATACCTTGAAGAGTACAGGCATGAAACAGGTGTCAAACAACTCAGAATCATATGAGAAGTTAAGTTAGGAGGTTTCCATTAAGTTTGTAGTCAGTACTTTTGAGTAAAATTAAACTGTATACTTCTTTTAAAGTCAATGCATTGTATACACTGAGAAAACAGCTTTTTTTCTCGTAATGAGCACAAGCATAAAACAAGTTTCAAACAACTCAGGATCATTTGAGAAGTTAAGTTAAGATGTTTCCATCAGTTTTGTAGTTGGTACTTTTCAACAAAATTGAAATGTATACCTTTCTTAATGTCAATGTAATGAATGCAGTAAGAAAACACTTTTTTTATCTTGAAGCTCACAGGCATGAAACTGGTTTCAAACAACTCAGGATCATATGGGAAGTTAAGTTAAGATATTTCCATCAGGTTTGCAGTCAGTACTTTTGAGTAAAAATGAAATGAATACTTATTTTAATGTCAATGCATTGTATGCACTCAGAAAAAGCTTTTTTATCTTAATGTGACAGGCATAAAACAGGTTTCAAACAACTAAGAATCATATGGGAAGTTAAGGTAAGATGTTTCCATTAGGTTTGCAGACAGTACTTTTGAGTATAATTGAAATGTATACTTCCTTTGAAGTCAATGCATTGCATGCACTCAGAAAACAGCTTTTTTTTTTACCTTAATGACCACAGGCCGAAAGCAGGTTTCAATCAACTCAGAATCATATGGGAAGTTAAGTTAAGATGTTTCCATCAGGTTTGCAGTCAGTACTTTCGAGAAAAATTGAAATGCATACTTCTTTTAACGTGAATGCATTGTATGCACTGCAAAAGCTACTTTATAATCTTGAAGCTCACAGGCATCAAACAGGTTTCAAACAGCTCAAAATCATATGGAAACTTAAGTTAAGAGGTTTCCCTTAACTTTTTTCTCTTAAATAGGACAGGCATAAAACAGGTTGCAAATGGCTCAGAGTCATATGGGAAGTTAAGTTAAGAGGTTTCCATTAAGTGTGTAGTAAGGACTTTTGAGTAAAATTGAAATGTCAAAGCATTTTATGCACTGTGAAATCAACTTTTTTATCTTATTGCGCACAGGCATAATTCAGTTTTAAAACAACCCAGAACCATTTGGGAAATTAAGTTAATATATTTCCATCAGGTTTGCAGTCAGAACTTTTGAATAGAATTGAAATTTATACTTCTCTTAATGTCAATGCATTATATGCAATGAGAAAATAACTTTTTTATCTTGAAGCTCACAGGCATGAAACAGCTTTCAAACAACTCAGAATCATATGGGATGTTAAGCTAACATGCTTCCATTAAGTTTGCACAAAAAACGTTTGAGTAAAATTGAATTTAGCTTCTTTAAGTGTATGCACAGAGAAAACAACTTTTTTACCTTATTCAGCACAGGCATGAAAGAGTTTTCAGACAACTCAGAATCATATGGGAAGTTAAGTTTAGAGATTTCCATTAAGTTTGGCTTAAGTACGTTTGAGTAAAATTGAAATGTATACTTCTTTTAATGTCAATGCATTGTATGCACTGAGAAAAAAACTTTTTTATCTTAATGAACACAGGCATAAGACAGGTTTCAAACAATTCTGAAGCAAATGGGAATAAGTTAACATGTTTCCATCAGGTGTGCAGTCAGTATTTTTGAGTAAAATTGCAATTTATACTTCTTTTAATGTGAATGCATTGCATGCACTGAGAAAACAGCTTTTTCATCTTAATGAGCACAGGCATAAATCTGTTTTACAACAACTCAGAATCATTTGGGAAGTTAGGTTAAGATGTTTCAATCAGGTTTGCAGTCAGTCCGTTTGAATAAAATTGAAATGCATAAATCTCTTAATGTCATTGCTTTGTATGCACTGAAAAAACAGTTTTTTTTAAGCTTGAAGCTCACAGGTATGAAAGTGTTTTCAAGCAATTCAGAATCATATGGGAATTTAAGTTAACATGTTAACATCAGGTTTGTAGTCAGTACTTTTGAGTAAAGTTGAAATGTATACTTCTTTTAAAGTCAAAGCATTGCATACACTGAAAAAACAAATTTTTTGTCTTGAAGCTCAGAGGCATGAAACAGGCTTCAAACAACTCAGAATCATATGGGAAGTTAAGTTAAGATGTTTCCATCAGGTTTGCAGTCAGTACTTTTGAGTAAAATTGAAATCTATACTTCTTTTAATGTCAAAGCGTTGCATACATTGAGAAAAAAAACTTTTTTGGCTTACTGAGCACAGGCATAACACAGCTTTAAAACAACTCAGAATCATAGGGGAAGTTAAGCTAACATGTTTCAATCAGGATTGCAGTCAATACTTTTGAGTAAAATTGAAATATAGTATTCTTTTATGTCAAAGCACTTTATGCACTGAGAAAGGAACTTCTTTATATTGAAGAGCTCAGTGATTAAACAGGTCTCAAACAACTCAGAATCATGTGAGAAGTTAAGTTATCATGTTTCCATCAGGTTTCCAGTCGGTACATTTGACTAAAGTTGAAATGTATACCTCTTTTAATGTCAATGCACTGTACGCATGGAGAAAACAACTTTTTTTATCTTGAAGAACTCAGTGATAAGACAGGTCTGAAAAAAAATCAGAATCATATGCGGCATTAAGTTATTATGTTTCCATTAGGTTTTCAGTGAGTACTTTTGAGTAAAATTTAAATCAATACTTCTTTTAATTTGAAAGCACTCTATTCACTGAGAAATCAACTTTTTTTTTATCTTGAAAAGCTCAATGATAAAACAGGTCTCAAACAACTCAGAATCATACAGGAAGCTTAGTTAACTTGTTTCCATCAGGTATGCAGTCAGTACTTTTGAGTAAAGTTGAAATGTATACTTGCTTTATGACAATCCACTGTATGCACTGAGAAAACAACATTTTCATATTGAAGAGTCAGTGATAAAACAGGCCTCAAGAAACTCGGAATCATAAGGGATGTTAAGTTAACATGTTTCCATTAGGTTTTCAGTCAGTACTTCTGAGTAAAATTGAATTGTATACTTCTTTTAATGTCAATGCACTGTATGCACTGCAAAAACAACCTTTTTTTAATCTTGAAGAGGTCAGTGATAAAACAGGTCTCAAACAACTCTGAATCATATGACAAGTTAAGGTAGGATGTTTCCACCAGGTTTGCAGTCATTACTTTTGAGTAAAATTGAAATGTATACTTCTTTTAATTTGAAAGCACTCTATGCACTCAGAAAACTACTGATTTTATCTTGAAGAGCTCGGTGATGAAAACAGGTCTCAAACAACTCAGAATCATATGGGAAGTTAAGATGTTTCAATCAGGTTTTCAGTGGGTACTTTTGAGTAAAATTGAAATGTATTCTTCTTTCAATGTCAATGTACTCTATGGACTGAGAAAACTACTGATTTTATCTTGAAGAGCTCGGTGATGAAACATGTCTCAAACAACTCAGAATCATATGGGAAGTTAAGATGTTTCAATCAGGTTTTCAGTGGGTACTTTTGAGTAAAATTGAAATGTTTTCTTCTTTTAATGTCAAGGTACTTCTATGGACTGAGAAATCAACTTTTTTTTTAATCTTGAAGAACTCAGTGATAAAACAGGTCTCAAACAACTCAGAATCATACAGGAAGTTTAGTTAACATGTTTCCATCAGGTTTGCAGTCAGTACTGTTGAGTAAAATTGAAATGTATACTTTTTTTACGTCAATGCACTGTATGCACTGAGAAAACAACTTTTTTATATTCAAGACCTCAGTGATTAAACAGACCTCAAACACCTCAGAATCAATGAGAAGTTAGGTTAACTTGTTCCCATCAGGTATGCAGTCAGTACTTTTGAGTAAAGTTGAAATGTATACTTACTTTATGACAACCCACTGAATGCACTGAGAAAACAAATTTTTCATATTGAAGAGCTCAGTGATAAAACAGACCTCAAGAAACTCAGAATCATAAGGGATGTTAAGTTAACATGTTTCCATTAGGTTTTCAGTCAGTACTTCTGAGTAAAATTGGAACGTATACTTCTTTTAATGTCAATGCACTGTATGCACTGCGAAAACAACCTTTTTTTATCTTGAAGAGCTCAGTGATAAAACAGGTCTCAAACAACTCAGAATCATATGGGCAGGTAAGTTAAGATGTTTCCATCAGGTTTGCAGTCATCACTTTTGAGTAAAATTGAAATGCGTACATCTTTTAATGTGAAAGCACTCTATGCCCTGAGAAAACTATGATTTTATCTTGAAGAGCTCGGTGATAAAACAGGTCTCAAACAACTCAGAATCATATGGGAAGTTAAGATGTTTCAATCAGGTTTTCAGTGGGTACTTTTGAGTAAAATTGAAATGTATTCTTCTTTTAATGTCAATGTACTCTATGGACTGAGAAAACTACTGATTTTATCTTGAAGAGCTCGGTGATGAAACAGGTCTGAAACAACTCAGAATCATATGGTAAGTTAAGATGTTTCAGTCAGGTTTTCAGTGGGTACATTTGAGTAAAATTGAAATGTATTCTTCTTTTAATGTCAAGGTACTCTATGGACTGAGAAAACAACTTTTTTTATCTTGAAGAAGTCAGTAAGAAAACAGCTATCAAACAACTCAGAATCATATGGAAAGTTAAGTTAGCATGTTTCCATCGGGTTTGCAGTGAGTACTTATGAGTAAAATTGAAATGAGTACTTCTTCTAATGTGAATGCACGTTATGCACTGATAAAACAACTATTTTTATCTTGAAGAGCTCAGTGATAAAAAAGGTCTCAAACAACTCAGAGTCATATGGGAAGTAAAGTTAAGATGTTTCCATCAGGTTTGCAGTCAGTACTTTTGAGCAAAATTGAAATCTATGCTTATTTTATGACATTGCACTGTATGCACTGAGAAAACAACTTTTTAATATTGAAAAGCTCAGTGCTAAAACAGGTCTCAAACAACTCAGAATCATATGGGAAGTTAAGTTAAAATGTTTCCATCAGGTTTGCAGTAAGTACTTTTGAGTAAAATTGAAATGTATACTTCTTTTACTGTCAATGCAGTGTATGCACAGAGAAAACTACTTATTTTTCTTGAAGAGCTCAGTGATAAAACAGGTCTCAAACAACTCAGAATCATATGGGCAGTTAAGTTAAGATGTTTCCATCAGGTTTTCAGTGAGTGCTTTTGAGTAAAATTCAAATGTATACTTCTTTTAATGTGAAAGCACACTATGAACTGAGAAAACCACTCCTTTATCTTGAAGAGCTCAGTGATAAAACAGGTCTCTAACAACTCAGAATCATATGGAAGGTTAAGTTAACATGTTTCCATCAGGTTTGCAGTCAGTACGTTTGAGTAAAACTGAAAAGTACACTTTTCTTAATGTCAGAGTACTGCATGCACTGAGAAATCAACTTTTTTATCTTGAAGAGCTCAGTGATAAAACACATCTCAAAGAACTCAGAATAATATGTAAAGTTAAGTTAACACGTTTTCATCAGGTTTTCAGAGAGCACTTTTGAGTAAAATTGAAATGTATACTTCTTCTAATGTGAATGCACGCTATGCACTGATAAAACAAATTTTTTATCTTGAAGAGCTCAGTGATTAGACAGGTCTCGAACAACTCAGAATCATATGCGAATTAAAGTTAAGATGTTTCCATCAGGTTTTAAGTGAGTACTTTTGAGTAAAAATGGAAATGTATACTTCTTTTAATGCGAAAGCACTCGATGCACTGAGAAAACAATTGTTTTTATCTTGAAGAGCTCAGTGATTAAACAGGTCTCAAACAACTCAGAATCATATGGGAAGTTACGTTAAGAAGTTTCCATCAGGTTTGCAGTCAGTACTTTTGAGAAAAATTGTAATGTATACTTATTTTATGCCAATCCACTGTATGCACTGAGAAAAGAACCTTTTCATCTTGAAGAGCTCACTGATAAAACAGGTCTCAAACAGCTCAGAATCATATGGGAAGTTAAGATGTTTCCATCAGGTTTGCAGTGAGTACTTTTGAGCAAAATTGAAAAGTATACTTCTTTTAATGTGAAAGCACGCTACGCACTGATAAAACAACTTTTTTATCTTGAAGACCTCAGTGATAAAACAGGTCTGAAACAACTCAGAATATATGGGAAGTAAAGTTAACATGTTTCAATTAGGATTGCAGTCAATAGTTTTGAGTGGAATTGAAATCTAATATTCTTTTATGTCAATGCACTGCATGCACTGAGAAAACAACTTTTTTAACTTGAAGAGCTCAGTGATAAAACAGCTCTCAAGCAACTCAGAATCATATGGGAAGTCAAGATAACATGTTTCGATCAGGATTGCAGTCAATAGTTTTGAGTGGAATTGAAATCAAATATTCTTTTATGTCAAAGCACTGTATGCACTGAGAAAACAACTTCTTTATATTGAAGAGCTCAGTGATAAAAGATGTCTCAAAAAACTGAGAATCATATGGAAAGTTAAGATAACATGCTTGCATCATGTTTGCAGTCAGTACTTTTGAGTAAAGTTGAAATGCATACTTCTTTTAAAGTCAGAGCCCTGTATGCACTGAGAAATCAACTTTTTCATCTTGAACAGCTCAGTGATATAAAAACAACTCAGAACCATGTGGGACGTTAACCAAATATGTTTTCATCAGGTTTATATTCAGTACTTTTGAGTAAAATTGAAATGTACATTACTTTAATGTCAGAGCATTGTGTGCACTGAGAAAACAACTTTTTTCTCTTGGTGAGCCGAGGCATGAAACAACTTTCAAACAACTCAGAACCATGTGGGAAGTTAACCTAATATGTTTTCATCAGGTTTATATTCAGTACTTTTGAGTAAAATTGAAATGTATACTACTTTAATGTCAGAGTATTGTGTGCACTGAGATAGCAACTTTTTTCTTTTGTTGAGCAGAGTCATGAAAAAACTTCCAAACAACTCAGAATCATGTGGGAACTTAATCTAAGCTGTTTCCATTTAGTTTCCAGTGAGTACTTTTGAGTATAATTGAAATGTATACTCCTTTTATTGTCAAAGCATTGTGTGCACTGAGAAAACAACATTGTTGTCTTGATGAACAGAAGCATGAAACAACTTTGAAACTACTCAGAATCATGTGGGAAGTTAACCCAATATGTTTTCATCATGTTTGCATTCAGTACTTTTGAGTAAAATTGAAATGTATACTGCTTTAATGTCAGAGCACTGTCTGCACTGAGAAAACAACTTCTTTGTCTTGATGAACAGAAGCATGAAACAACTTTCAATCAATTCAGGGTCATGTGACAAGTAAACCAAAGGTGTTTCCATTAGGTTTGCAGTCAGTACTTTTGAGTATAATTGCAATGTATACTCCTTTTATTGTCAACGCCTTGTGTGCACTGAGAAAACAACTTTTTTGTCTTGATGAGCAGAGGCATGAAACAACTTTCAAACTACTCAGAAAATTGTGGGAAGTTAACCCAATATGTTTCCTTCAGGTTTGCATTCAGTACTTTTGAGTAAAATTCAAATGTATACTGCTTTAATGTCAGAGCATTGTATGCACTGAGAAAACAACTTTTTTGCCTTGATGAGCAGAGGCATGAAACAACTTTCAAACTACTGAGAATCATGTGGGAAATTAACCCTATAAGTTTCCATCAGGTTTACATTCAGTACTTTTGAGTAAAATTGAAATATATACTTCTTTTAATGTCAGAGCACTGTATGCACTGAGTAATCATCTTTTTTATCTTGAACAGCTCAGTGATATAACAGCTCTCAAACAACTCAGAATCATATGGGGAGTGATGTTAAGATGTTTCCATCAGGTTTGCATGCAGTACTTTTGAGTATATTTGAAATGTATACTCCTTTTATTGTCAAAGCATTGTGTGCACTGAGAAAACATCTTTTTTGTCTTCATGAGCAGAGTCATGAAACAACTTCCAAACAACTCAGAATCATGTGGGAATTTAACCTAAGGGATTTCCATTAAGTTTGCAGTCAGTTCTTTTGAGTATATTTGAAATGTATACTCCTTTTATTGTCAAAGCATTGTGTGCACTGAGAAAACATCTTTTTTGTCTTGATGAGCAGAGGCATGAAACAACTTTCAAACAACTCACAATCATGTGGGAAGTTAACCTAAAATGTTTCAATCAGGTTTGCATTCAGTAGTTCTGAGTAAAATTGAAATGTATACTACTTCAATGTCAGAGCATTGTGTGCACTGAGATAACAACTTTCTTCTATTGATGAGCAGAGTCATGAAACAATTTCCAAACAACTCAGAGTCGTGTGGGAACTTAATCTAAGCTGTTTCCATTGAGTTTGCAGTCAGTACTTTTCAGTATAATTGAAATGTATACTCCTTTTATTGTCAAAGCATTGTGTGCACTGAGAAAATAAGTTTTTTGTCTTGATGAGCAGAGGCATGAAACACCTTCCAAATAATTCAGAATCATGTGGGAAATTAACCTAAGGTATTTCCATTCAGTTTGCAGTCAGTACATTTGAGTATAATTGAAATGTATACTCCTTTTATTGTTAAAGCATTGTGTGCGCTGAGAAAACAACTTTTTTGTCTTGATGAGCAGAGGCATGAAACAACTTTCAAACAACTCAGAATCATGTGGGAAGTTAACCTAAAATGTTTCAATCAGGTTTGCATTCAGTACTTTTGAGCAAAATTGAAATGTATATTACTTTAATGTCAGAGCATTCTGTGCACTCTGAAAACAACTTTTTTCTCTTGGTGAGCCGAGGCATGAAACAACTTTCATACATCTCAGAATCATGTGGGAAGTTAACCTAATATGTTTTCATCAGGTTTGCATGCAGTACTTTTGAGTATAATTGAAATGTATACTCCTTTTATTGTCAAAGCATTGTGTGCACTGAGAAAATAACATTTTTGTCTTGATGAGCAGAGGCATGAAACAACTTTGAAACAAGTCAGAATCATGTGGGCACTTCATCTAAGCTGTTTCCATTCAGTATGCAGTCAGTATTTTTGAGTATAATAGAAATGTATACTCATTCTTTGGTCAAAGCGTTGTGTGGACTGAGAAAAGAACTTTTTTGTCTTGATGAGCAGAGGCATGAAACTACTTTCAAGCTACTCAGAATGATGTGGGAAGTAAATCCAATGTGTTTCCATCAAGTTTGCATTCAGTACATCTGAGTAAAATTGAAATGTATACTGCTTTAATGTCAGAGCATTGTCTGCACTGAGAAAACAACTCTTTTATCTTGATGAGTAGAAACATGAAACAACTTTCAAACAACTCAGAATCATGTGAGAAGTAAACCAAAAGTGTTTCCATTAGGTTTGCAGTCAGTATTTTTGAGTATAATTGAAATGTATTCTCCTTTTATTGTCAACACCTTGTGTGCACTGAGAAAACAACTTTTTCGTCTTGATGAGCAGAGGCAAGAAACAACTTTCAAACTACTCAGAAAATTGTGGGAAGTTAACCCAATATGTTTCCATGAGGTTTGCATTCAGTACTTTTGAGTAAAATTCAAATGTATACTGCTTTAATGTCAGAGCATTGTATGCACTGAGAAAACAACTTTTTTGCCTTGATGAGCAGAGGCATGAAACAACTTTCAAACTACTGAGAATCATGTGGGAAATTAACCCAATAAGTTTCCATCAGGTCTACATTCAGTACTTTTGAGTAAAATTGAAATATATACTTCTTTTAATGTCAGAGCACTGTATGCACTGAGAATACAGCTTTTTTGTCTTGATGAGCAGAAGCATGAAACAACTTTCAAACAACTCAGAATCATGTGGGAAGTTAACCTAAAATGTTTCAATCAGGTTTGCATTCAGTACTTTTGAGCAAAATTGAAATGTATATTACTTTAATGTCAGAGCATTCTGTGCACTCTGAAAACAACTTTTTTCTCTTGGTGAGCCGAGGCATGACACAACTTTCATACATCTCAGAATCATGTGGGAAGTTAACCTAATATGTTTTCATCCGGTTTGCATGCAGTACTTTTGAGTATAATTGAAATGTATACTCCTTTTATTGTCAAAGCATTGTGTGCACTGAGAAAATAACATTTTTGTCTTGATGAGCAGAGGCATGAAACAACTTTGAAACTACTCAGAATCATGTGGGAAGTTAACCGAATATGTTTCCTTCCGGTTTGCATTCAGTACTTTTGAGTAAAATTCAAATGCATACTTCTTTTAATGTCAGAGCACTGCATGCACTGAGAAATCATCTTTTTTATCTTGAACAGCTCAGTGATATAACAGCTCTCAAACATCTCAGAATCATATGGGGAGTAATGTTAAGATGTTTCCATCAGGTTTGCATGCAGTACTTTTGAGTATAATTGAAATGTATACTCCTTTTATTGTCAGAACATTCTGTGCACTGAGAAAACAACTTTTTTGTCTTGATGAGCAGAGGCATGAAACAAATTTCAAACTACCCAGAATCATGTGGGAAATTAACCCAATATGTTTTCAACAGGTTTGCATTCAGTACCTTTGAGTAAAATTGAAATGTATACTACTTTAATATCTGAGCATTGTATGCACTGAGAAAACAACTTTTTTGTCTTGATGAGCAGAAGCATGAAACAACTTTCAAACAACTCAGAGTCATGTGGGAACTTAATCTAAGCTGTTTCCATTGAGTTTGCAGTCAGTACTTTTCAGTATAATTGAAATGCATACTACTTTAATGTCAGAGCATTGTGTGCACTGAGGTAAGAACTTTTTTCTCTTGATGAGCAGAGTCATGAAAAAACTTCCAAACAACTCAGAAACATGTGGGAACTTAATCTAAGCTGTTTCCATTGAGTTTCCAGTCAGTACTTTTGAGTATAATTGAAATGTATACTCCTTTTATTGTCAAAGCATTGCGTGTACTGAGAAAAAAACAGTTTTCTCTTGATGAGCAGAGGCATGAAACAACTTTGAAACTACTCAGAATCATGTGGGAAGTTAACTCAATATGTTTGCATCATGTTTGCACTCACTACTTTTGAGTAAAAATCAAATCTATACTCCTTTAATGTATTGTCTGCACTGAGAAAACAACTCTTTTATCTTGATGAGCAGAAACATGAAACAACTTTGAAACAACTCAGAATCATGTGAGAAGTAAACCAAAGGTGTTTCCATTAGGTTTGCAGTCAGTATTTTTGAGTATAATTGAAATGTATTCTCCTTTTATTGTCAACACCTTGTGTGCACTGAGAAAACAACTTTTTCGTCTTGATGAGCAGAGGCAAGAAACAACTTTCAAACTACTCAGAATCTTCTGGGAAGTTAACCCAATATGTTTCCATGAGGTTTGCATTCAGTACTTTTGAGTAAAATTCAAATTTATACTACTTTAATGACACAGCATTGTATGCGCTGAGAAAACAAGTTTTTTGTCTTGATGAGTAGAGGCATGAAACAACTTACAAACAACTCAGAATCATGTGGGAAGTTAACCTAATATGTTTTCATAAGGTTTGTTTTCAGTACTTTTGAGTAAAATTGAAATGTATACTACTTTAATGTCAGAGCTTTGTGTGCACTGAGATAGCAACTTTTTTCTTTTGTTGAGCAGAGTCATGAAAAAACTTCCAAACAACTCAGAATCATGTGGGAACTTAATCTAAGCTGTTTCTATTTAGTTTCCAGTGAGTACTTTTCAGTATATTTGAAATGTATACTCCTTTTATTGTCAAAGCATTGTGTGCACGGAGAAAACAACATTTTTGTCTTGATGAGCAGAGGCATGAAACAACTTTGAAACTACTGAGAATCATGTGGGAAGTTAACCCACTATGTTTTCATCATGTTTGCATTCAGTACTTTTGAGTAAAATTGAAATGTATACTGCTTTAATGTCAGATCACGGTCTGCACTGAGAAAACAACTTTTTTGTCTTGATCAGCAGAAGCATGAAACAACTTTCGAACAGTTCAGAGTCATGTGAGAAGTAAACCAAAGGTGTTTCGATTAGGTTTGCAGTCAGTACTTTTGAGTATAATTGAAATGTATATTCCTTTTATTGTCAGCGCCTTGTGTGCACTGAGAAAACAACTTTTTTGTCTTGATGAGCAGAGGCATGAAACAACTTTCAAACTACCCAGAATCATGTGGGAAATTAACCCAATATGTTTCCAACAGGTTTGCATTCAGTACCTTTGAGTAAAATTGAAATTTATACTACTTTAATATCTGAGTATTGTATGCACTGAGAAAACAACTTTTTTGTCTTGATGAGCAGAAGCATGAAACAACTTTCAAACAACTCAGAGTCATGTGGGAACTTAATCTAAGCTGTTTCCATTGAGTTTGCAGTCAGTACTTTTCAGTATAATTGAAATGCATACTACTTTAATGTCAGAGCATTGTGTGCACTGAGATAAGAACTTTTTTCTCTTGATGAGCAGAGTCATGAAAAAACTTCCAAACAACTCAGAAACATGTGGGAACTTAATCTAAGCTGTTTCCATTGAGTTTCCAGTCAGTACTTTTGAGTATAATTGAAATGTATACTCCTTTTATTGTCAAAGCATTGCGTGTACTGAGAAACAAACATTTTTCTCTTGATGAGCAGAGGCATGAAACAACTTTGAAACTACTCAGAATCATGTGGGAAGTTAACTCAATATGTTTGCATCATGTTTGCACTCACTACTTTTGAGTAAAAATCAAATCTATACTCCTTTAATGTATTGTCTGCACTGAGAAAACAACTCTTTTATCTTGATGAGCAGAAACATGAAACAACTTTGAAACAACTCAGAATCATGTGAGATACAGCTCAGTGATATAACAGCTCTCAAACATCTGAGAATCATATGGGGAGTAATGTTAAGATGTTTCCATCAGGTTTGCATGCAGTACTTTTGAGTATGTTTGAAATGTATACTCATTTCATTGTCAAAGCATTGTGTGCACTGAGAAAACAACTTTTTTGTCTTGATGAGCAGAGGCATGAAACAACTTTCAAACTACCCAGAATCATGTGGGAAATTAACCCAATATGTTTCCAACAGGTTTCCATTCGATACTTTTGAGTAAAATTGAAATGTGTATACTTTAATGTCTGAGCATTGTATGCACTGAGAAAACAACTTTTTTGTCTTGATGAGCAGAAGCATGAAACAACTTTCAAACAACTCAGAGCCATGTGAGAAGTAAACCAAAGGTGTTTCCATTAGGTTTGCAGTCAGTACTTTTGAGTATAATTGAAATGTATACTCCTTTTATTGTCAACGCCTTGTGTACACTGAGAAAACATCTTTTTTCTCTTGATGAGCAGAGTCATGAAACAACTTCCAAACAACTCAGAGTCATGTGGGAACTTAACCTACGATATTTCCAATAAGTCTTCAGTCAGTACTTTTGAGTAGATTTGAAATGTATACTAAATTTTTTGTTAAAGCATTGTATGCTCTGAGAAAACAACTTTTTTGTCTTGATGAGCAGAGGCATGAAAGAACTTTCAAACAACTCAGAATCATGTGGCAAGTTAACCTAAAATGTTTCAATCAGGTTTGCATTCAATACTTTTTAGCAAAATTGAAATGTATATTACTTTAATGTCAGAGCATTGTATGCCCTGACAAAACAACTTTTTTGTCTTGATGAGCAGAAGCATAAAAAACTTTCAAACAACTCAGAATCATGTGAGAAGTAAACCAAAGGTGTTTCCATTAGGTTGGCTGTCAGCACTTTTGAGTATAATTGAAATGTATACTCCTTTAATTGTCAAAGCATTGTGTGCACTGAGAAAACAACTTTTTTGCCTTGATGAGCAAAGGCATGAAACAACTTTCAAACTACTGAGAATCATGTGGGAAATTAACCCAATAAGTTTCCATCAGGTTTACATTCAGTACTTTTGAGTAAAATTGAAATGTATACTTCTTTTACTGTCAGAGCACTGTATGCACTGAGGAGTCATCTTTTTAATCTTGAACAGCTCAGTGATATAACAGCTCTCAAACATCTGAGAATCATATGGGGAGTAATGTTAAGATGTTTCCATCAGGTTTGCATGCAGTACTTTTGAGTATGTTTGAAATGTATACTCATTTTATTGTCAAAGCATTGTGTGCACTGAGAAAACAACTTTTTTGTCTTGATGAGCAGAGGCATGAAACAACTTTCAAACTACCCAGAATCATGTGGGAAATTAACCCAATATGTTTCCAACAGGTTTGCATTCGATACTTTTGAGTAAAATTGAAATGTGTATACTTTAATGTCTGAGCATTGTATGCACTGAGAAAACAACTTTTTTGTCTTGATGAGCAGAAGCATGAAACAACTTTCAAACAACTCAGAGCCATGTGAGAAGTAAACCAAAGGTGTTTCCATTAGGTTTGCAGTCAGTACTTTTGAGTATAATTGAAATGTATACTCCTTTTATTGTCAACGCCTTGTGTACACTGAGAAAACATCTTTTTTCTCTTGATGAGCAGAGTCATGAAACAACTTCCAAACAACTCAGAGTCATGTGGGAACTTAATCTAAGCTGTTTCCATTGAGTTTGCAGTCAGTACTTTTCAGTGGAATTGAAATGTATACTCCTTTTATTGTCAAAGCATTGTGTGCACTGAGAAAATAACTTTTTTGTCTTGATTAGCAGAGGCATGAAACAACTTTCAAACTACTCAGAATCATGTGGGAAGTGAACCCAATATGTTTCCATCCGGTTTGCAATCAGTACATTTGAGTAAAATTGAAATGTATACTACTTTAATGTCAGAGCATTGTGTGCACTGAGATAACAACTTTTTTCTCTTGACGAGCAGAGTCATGAAAAAATTTCCAAACAACTCAGAAACATGTGGGAACTTCATCTAAGCTGTTTCCATTGAGTTTCCAGTCAGTACTTTTGGGTATAATTGAAATGTATACTCCTTTTATTGTCAAAGCATAGTGTGTACTGAGAAAACAATATTTTTCTCTTGAGGAGCAGAGGCATGAAACAACTTTCAAAGTACTCAGAATCATGTGGGAAGTTAACTCAAATGTTTCCATCAGGTTTGCATTCAGTACTTTTGAGTAAAATTCAAATGTATACTGCTTTAATGTCAGAGCATTGTATGCGCTGAGAAAACAACTTTTTTGTCTTGATGAGCAGAGGCATGAAACAACTTCGAAACAACTCAGAATCATGTGGGAATTTAACCAAAGGTATTTACATTAAGTTTGCAGTCAGTACTTTTGAGTACATTTGAAATGTATACTAAATTTTTTGTTAAAGCATTGTATGCTCTGAGAAAACAACTTTTTCGTCTTGATGAGCAGAGGCATGAAACAACTTTCAAACTACTCAGAATCATATGGGATGTTATCCCAATATGTTTCCATCAGGTTTACATTCAGTACATTTGTTTAAAATTCAAATGTATACTGCTTTAATGTCAGAGTATTGTATGCTCTGAGAAAACAGCTTTTTTGTCTTGATGAGCAGAAGCATGAAACAACATTCAAACAACTCAGCATCATGTGAGAAAAAACCAAAGGTGTTTCCATTAGGTTTGCAGTCAGTACTTTTGAGTATAATTGAAATGTATACTCGTTTTATTGTCAACGCCTTGTGTGCTCTGAGAAAACATCTTTTTTGTCTTGATGAGCAGAAGCATGAAACAACTTTCAAACTACTCAGAATCTTGTGGGAAGCTAACCCAATATGTTTCCATCAGTTTTGCATTCTGTACTTTTGAGTAAAATTCAAATGTATACTGCTTTAATGTCAGAGCGTTGTATGCACTGAGAAAACAATTTTTTGTCTTGACGAGCAGAGGAATGAAACAACTTCCAAACAACTCAGAATCATGTGTTAACTTAACCTAAGGTATTTCCATTAAGTTTCAGTCAGTACTTTTGAGTACATTTGAAAAGTATTCTAAATTTTTTGTTAAAGCATTGTATGCTCTGAGAAAGGTACTTTTTTATCTTGATGAGCAGAGGCATGAAACAACTTTCAAACAACTCAGAATCATGTGGGAAGTTAACCTAAAATGTTTCAATCAAGTTTGCATTCAATACTTTTTAGCAAAATTGAAATGTATGCTACTTTAATGTAAGAGCATTGCATGCACTGACAAAACAACTTGTTTGTCTTGATGAGCAGAACCATGAAACACTTTCAAACAACTCAGAATCATGTGAGAAGTAAACCAAAGGTGTTTCCATTAGGTTGGCTGTCAGTACTTTTGAGTATAATTGAAATGTAAACTCCTTATATTGTCAAAGGTCTGTGTGCAGTGAGAAAACAACTTTTTTCTCTTGATGAGCAGAGTCATGAAACAATTTCCAAACAACTCAGAGTCATGTGGGAACTTAATCTAAGCTGCTTCCATTGAGTTTGCAGTCAGTACTTTTCAGTATATTTGACATGTATACTCCTTTTATTCTCCAAGCATTGTGTGCACTGAGAAAATAAGTTTTTTGTCTTGATGAGCAGAGGCATGAAACACCTTCCAAATAATTCTGAATCATGTGGGAAATTAAGCTAAGGTATTCCATTCAGTACTTTTGAGTATAATTGAAATGTATACTCCTTTTATTGTCAAAGCATTGTGTGCGCTGAGAAAACAACTTTTTTGTCTTGATGAGCAGAGGCATGAAACAACTTTTAAACTACTCAGAATCATGTGGTAAGTTAACCCAATATGTTTCCATCCGGTTTACCATCAGTACATTTGACTAAAATTCAAATGTATGCTGCTTTAATGTCAGAGCATTGTATGCACTGAGAATACAGCTTTTATGTCTTGATGAGCAGAAACATGAAACAACTTTGAAACAACTCAGAATCATGTGGGAAGTTAACCTAAAATGCTTCAATCAGGTTTGCATTCAGTACTTTTGAGTATAATTGAAATGTATACTCCTTTTATTGTCAAAGCATTGTGTGCACTGAGAAAACAACAGTTTTGTCTTGATCAGCAGAGGCATGAAACAACTTTGAAACTACTGAGAATCATGTGGGAAGTTAACCCACTATGTTTTCATCATGTTTGCATTCAGTACTTTTGAGGAAAATTGAAATGTATACTGCTTTAATGTCAGATCACTGAGAAAACAACTTTTTTGTCTTGATGAGCAGAAGCATGAAACAACTTTCAAACAATTCAGAGTCACGTTAGAAGTAAACCAAAGGTGTTTCCATTAGCTTTGCAGTCAGTACTTTTGAGTATAATTGAAATTTATACTCCTTTTATTGTCAACGCCATGTGTGCACTGAGAAAACAACTTTTTTGTCTTGATGAGCAGAGGCATGAAACAACTTTCATTCTCCTCAGAAACTTGTTGGAAGTTAATCCAATATGTTTCCTTCAGGCTTGCATTCAGTACTTTTGAGTAAAATTTAAATGTATACTGCTTTAATGTCAGAGCATTGTATGCTCTTAGAAAACAAGTTTTTTGTCTTGATGAGCAGAGGCATGAAATAACTTCCAAACAACTCAGAATCATGTCGGAACTTAACCTATGGTATTTCCATTAAGTTTTCAGTCAGTACTTTTGAGTACATTTGAAATGCATAATAAATTTTTTGTTAAAGCATTGTATGCTCTGAGTAAACAACTTTTTTCTCTTGATGAGCAGAGGCATGAAAGGACTTTCAAACAACTCAGAATCATGTGGCAAGTTAACCTAAAACGTTTCAATCAGGTTTGCATTCAATACTTGTTAGCAAAATTGTAATGTATATTACTTTAATGCCAGAGCATTGTATGCTCTGAGAAAACAACTTTTTTGTCTTGATGAGCGGAATCATGAAACACTTTCAAACAACTCAGAATCATGTGAGAAGTAAACCAAAGGTGTTTCCATTAGGTTGGCTGTCAGTACTTTTGAGTATAATTGAAATGTATTCTCCTTTTATTGTCAAAGCATTGTGTTCACTGAGAAAACGACTTTTTTGCCTTGATGAGCAGAGGCATGAAACAACTTTCAAACTGCTGAGAATCATGTGCGAAATTAACCCAATAAGTTTCCATCATGTTTACATTCAGTACTTTTGAGTAAAATTAAAATGTATACTTCTTTTAATGTCAGAGCACTGTATGCACTGAGAAATCATCTTTTTTATCTTGAACAGCTCAGTGATATAACAGCTCTCAAGCATCTCAGAATCATATGGGGAGTAATGTTAAGATGTTTCCATCAGGTTTGCATGCAGTGCTTTTGAGTATAATTGAAATGTATACTCCTTTTATTGTCAGAGCATTCTGTGCACTGAGATAAGAACTTTTTTCTCTTGACGAGCAGAGTCATGAAAAACTTCCAAACAACTCAGCAACATGTGGGAACTTCATCTAAGCTGTTTCCATTGAGTTTCCAGTCAGTACTTTTGAGTATAATTGAAATGTATACTCCTTTTATTGTCAAAGCATAGTGTGTACTGAGAAAACAATATTTTTCTCTTGATGAGCAGAGGCATGAAACAACTTTGAAACTACTCAGAATCATGTGGGAAGTTAACTCAATATGTTTCCATCAGTTTGCATTCAGTACTTTTGAGTAAAATTCAAAGGTATGCTGCTTTAATGTCAGAGCATTGTATGCGCTGAGAAAACAACTTCTTTGTCTTGAAGAGCAGAAGCATGAAACAACTTTCAAACAACTCAGGGTCATGTGAGAAGTAAACCAAAGGTGTTTCCATTAGGTTTGCAGTCAGTACTTTTGAGTATAATTGAAATATATACTCCTTTTATTGTCAACGCCTTGTGTGCACTGAGAAAACATCTTTTTTCTCTTGACGAGCAGAGTCATGAAAAAACTTCCAAACAACTCAGAAACATGTGGGAACTTCATCTAAGCTGTTTCTATTGAGTTTCCAGTCAGTACTTTTGAGTATAATTGAAATGTATACTCCTTTTATTGTCAAAGCATTGTGTGCACTGAGAAAACAACATTTTTGCCTTGATGAGCAGAGGCATGAAACAACTTTGAAACTACTCAGAATCATGTGGGAAAGTAACCCACTATGTTTTCATCATGTTTGCATGCAGTACTTTTGAGTAAAATTGAAATGTATATTGCTTTATTGTCAGAGCATTGTAAGCTCTTAGAAAACAACTTTTTTGTCTTGATGAGCAGAGGCATGAAACAACTTTCAAACAACTCACAATCATGTGGGAAGTTAACCTAAAATGTTTCAATCAGGTTGGCATTCAGTACTTCGGAGTAAAATTGAAATGTATACCACGTCAATGTCAGAGCATTGTGTGCACTGAGAAAACATCTTTTTTCTCTTGATGAGCAGAGGCATGAAACAACTTCCAAACAACTCAGAATCATGTGGGAATTTAACCTAAGGGATTTCCATTAAATTTGCAGTCAGTACTTTTGAGTACATTTGAAATGTATACTAAATATTTTGTTAAAGCATTGTAAGCTCTGAGAAAACAACTTCTTTGTGTTGATGAGCAGAGGCATGAAACACCTTCCAAACAATTCAGAATGATGTGGGAACTTAACCTAAGGTATTTCCATTCAGTTTGCAGTCAGTACTTTTGAGTATAATTGAAATGTATACTCCTTTTATTGTCAAAGCATTGTGTGCACTGAGAAAACAACATTTTCGTCTTGATGAGCAGAGGCATGAAACAACTTTGAAACTACTCAGAATCATGTGGGAAAGTAACCCACCATGTTTTCATCACGTTTGCATTCAGTACTTTTGAGTAAAATTGAAATGTATACTCCTTTAATGTCAGATCACTGTCTGCACTGAGAAAACAACTTTTTTGTATTGATGAGCAGAAGCATGAAACAACTTTCAAACAATTCAGTCATTTGATAAGTAAACCAAAGGTGTTTCCATTAGGTTTGCAGTCAGTACTTTTGAGTATAATTGAAATGTATACTCCTTTTATTGTCAACGCATTGTGTGCACTGAGAAAACAGCTTTTTTGTCTTGATGAGCAGAGGCATGAAACAACTTTCAAACTACTCAAAATCATGTGGGAAGTTAACCCAATATGTTTCCTTCAGGTTTGCATTCAGTACTTTTGAGTAAAATTCAAATGTATACTGCTTTAATGTTAGAGCATTGTATGATCTTAGAAAACAATTTTCTGTCTTGATGAGCAGAGGCATGAAACAACTTCCAAACAACTCAGAATCATGTGGGAACTTAACCTATGGTATTTCTATTAAGTTTTCATTCAGTACATTTGAGTACATTTGCAATGAATACTAAATTTTTTGTTAAAGCATTGTATGCTCTGAGAAAACAACTTTTTTGTCTTGATGAGCAGAAGCATGAAACACTTTCAAACAACTCAGAATCATTTGAGAAATAAACCAAAGGTGTTTCCATTAGGTTGGCTGTCAGTACTTTTGAGTATAATTGAAATGTATTCTCCTTTTATTGTCAAAGCATTGTGTTCACTGAGAAAACAACTTTTTTGCCTTGATGACTAGAGGCATGAAACAACTTTCAAACTACTGAGAATCATGTGGCAAATTAACCCAATAAGTCTCCATCAGGTTTACATTCAGTACTTTTGAGTAAAATTGAAATGTATACTTCTTTTAATGTCATAACACTGTATGCACTGAGAAATCATCTTTTTTATCTTGAACAGCTCAGTGATATAACAGCTCTCAAACATCTCAGAATCATATGGGGAGTAATGTTAAGATGTTTCCATCAGGTTTACATGCAGTACTTTTGTGTATAATTGAAATGTATACTCCTTTTACTGTCAAAGCATTGTGTGCACTTAGAAAACAAATTTTTTGTCTTGATGAGCAGAGTCATGAAACAACTTTCAAACTACTCAGAATCATGTGGGAAATTAACCCAATATGTTTCCAACAGGTTTGCATTCAGTACTTTGGAGTAAAATTGAAATGTATACTACTTTAATGTCTGAGCATTGCATGCACTGAGAAAACAACTTTTTTGTCTTGATGAGCAGAAGCATGAAACAACTTTCAAACAACTCAGAATCATGTGAGAAGTAAACCAAAGGTGTTTCCATTAGCTTTGCAGTCAGTACTTTTGAGTATATATGAAATGTATACTCCTTTTATTGTCAAAGCATTGTGTTCACTGAGAAAACAACTTTTTTGCCTTGATGAGTAGAGGCATGAAACAACTTTCAAACTGCTGAGAATCATGTGGGAAATTAATCCAATAAGTCTCCATCAGGTTTACATTCAGTACTTTTGAGTAAAATTGAAATGTATACTTCTTTTAATGTCAGAACACTGTATGCACTGAGAAATCATCTTTTTTATCTTGAACAGCTCAGTGATATAACAGCTCACAAACATCTCAGAATCATATGGGGAGTAATGTTAAGATGTTTCCATCAGGTTTGTATGCAGTACTTTTGAGTATAATTGAAATGTATACTCCTTTTATTGTCAAAGCATTGTATGCTCTGAGAAAACAACTTTTTCGTCTTGATGAGCAGAGGCAGGAAACAACTTTCAAACTACTCAGAATCATGTGGGATGTTATCCCAATATGTTTCCATCAGGTTTACATTCAGTACATTTGTTTAAAATTCAAATGTATACTGCTTTAATGTCAGAGTATTGTATGCTCTGAGAAAACATCTTTTTTGTCTTGATGAGCAGAAGCATGAAACAACTTTCAAACTACTCAGAATCTTGTGGGAAGCTAACCCAATATGCTTCCATCAGTTTTGCATTCTGTACTTTTGAGTAAAATTCAAATGTATACTGCTTTAATGTCAGAGCGTTGTATGCACTGAGAAAACAACTTTTTTGTCTTGATGAGAAAAAGCATGAAACTACTTTCAAACAACTCAGAGTCATGTGGGAACTTAATCTAAGCTGCTTCCATTGAGTTTGCAGTCAGTACTTTTCAGTATATTTGACATGTATACTCCTTTTATTGTCCAAGCATTGTGTGCACTGAGAAAATAAGTTTTTTGTCTTGATGAGCAGAGGTTTACAATCAGTACATTTGACTAAAATTCAAATGTATGCTGCTTTAATGTCAGAGCATTGTATGCACTGAGAATACAGCTTTTATGTCTTGATGAGCAGAAGCATGAAACAACTTTGAAACAACTCAGAATCATGTGGGAAGTTAACCTAAAATGTTTCAATCAGGTTTGCATTCAGTACTTTTGAGCAAAATTGAAATGTATATTACTTTAATGTCAGAGCATTCTGTGCACTCTGAAAACTACTTTTTTCTCTTGGTGAGGCGAGGCATGAAACAACTTTCATACATCTCAGAATCATGTGGGAAGTTAACCTAATATGTTTCCAACAGGTTTGCATTCAGTACTTTTGAGTATAATTGAAATGTATACTCCTTTTATTGTCAAAGCATTGTGTGCACTGAGAAAACAACAGTTTTGTCTTGATCAGCAGAGGCATGAAACAACTTTGAAACTACTGAGAATCATGTGGGAAGTTAACCCACTATGTTTTCATCATGTTTCCATTCAGTACTTTTGAGGAAAATTGAAATGTATACTGCTTTAATGTCAGATCACTGAGAAAACAACTTCTTTGTCTTGATGAGCAGAAGCATGAAACAACTTTCAAACAATTTACAGTCATGTGAGAAGTAAACCAAAGGTGTTCCATTAGGTTTGCAGTCAGTACTTTTGAGTACATTTGAAATGTATAATAAATTTTTTGTTAAAGGATTGTATGCACTGAGAAAACAACTTTTTTCTCTTGATGAGCAGAGGCATGAAAGGACTTTCAAACAACTCAGAATCATGTGGCAAGTTAACCTAAAATGTTTCAATCAGGTTTGCATTCAATACTTGTTAGCAAAATTGTAATGTATGTTACTTTAATGCCAGAGCATTGTATGCCTTGACAAAACAACTTTTTTGTCTTCATGAGCAGAATCATGAAACACTTTCAAACAACTCAGAATCATGTGAGAAGTAAACCAAAGGTGTTTCCATTAGGTTGGCTGTCAGTACTTTTGAGTATAATTGAAATGTATTCTCCTTTTATTGTCAAAGCATTGTGTTCACTGAGAAAACAACTGTTTTGCCTTGATGAGCAGAGGCATGAAACAACTTTCAAACTACTGAGAATCATGTGGCAAATTAACCCAATAAGTCTCCATCAGGTTTACATTCAGTACTTTTGAGTAAAATTGAAATGTATACTTCTTTTAATGTCATAACACTGTATGCACTGAGAAATCATCTTTTTTATCTTGAACAGCTCAGTGATATAACAGCTCTCAAACATCTCAGAATCATATGGGGAGTAATGTTAAGATGTTTCCATCAGGTTTACATGCAGTACTTTTGTGTATAATTGAAATGTATACTCCTTTTACTGTCAAAGCATTGTGTGCACTTAGAAAACAAATTTTTTGTCTTGATGAGCAGAGTCATGAAACAACTTTCAAACTACTCAGAATCATGTGGGAAATTAACCCAATATGTTTCCAACAGGTTTGCATTCAGTACTTTGGAGTAAAATTGAAATGTATACTACTTTAATGTCTGAGCATTGCATGCACTGAGAAAACAACTTTTTTGTCTTGATGAGCAGAAGCATGAAACAACTTTCAAACAACTCAGAATCATGTGAGAAGTAAACCAAAGGTGTTTCCATTAGCTTTGCAGTCAGTACTTTTGAGTATATATGAAATGTATACTCCTTTTATTGTCAAAGCATTGTGTTCACTGAGAAAACAACTTTTTTGCCTTGATGAGTAGAGGCATGAAACAACTTTCAAACTGCTGAGAATCATGTGGGAAATTAATCCAATAAGTCTCCATCAGGTTTACATTCAGTACTTTTGAGTAAAATTGAAATGTATACTTCTTTTAATGTCAGAACACTGTATGCACTGAGAAATCATCTTTTTTATCTTGAACAGCTCAGTGATATAACAGCTCACAAACATCTCAGAATCATATGGGGAGTAATGTTAAGATGTTTCCATCAGGTTTGTATGCAGTACTTTTGAGTATAATTGAAATGTATACTCCTTTTATTGTCAAAGCATTGTATGCTCTGAGAAAACAGCTTTTTTGTCTTGATGAGCAGAGGCATGAAACAACTTTCAAACTACTCAAAATCATGTGGGAAGTTAACCCAATATGTTTCCTTCAGGTTTGCATTCAGTACTTTTGAGTAAAATTCAAATGTATACTGCTTTAATGTTAGAGCATTGTATGATCTTAGAAAACAATTTTCTGTCTTGATGAGCAGAGGCATGAAACAACTTCCAAACAACTCAGAATCATGTGGGAACTTAACCTATGGTATTTCTATTAAGTTTTCATTCAGTACATTTGAGTACATTTGCAATGAATACTAAATTTTTTGTTAAAGCATTGTATGCTCTGAGAAAACAACTTTTTTGTCTTGATGAGCAGAAGCATGAAACACTTTCAAACAACTCAGAATCATTTGAGAAATAAACCAAAGGTGTTTCCATTAGGTTGGCTGTCAGTACTTTTGAGTATAATTGAAATGTATTCTCCTTTTATTGTCAAAGCATTGTGTTCACTGAGAAAACAACTTTTTTGCCTTGATGACTAGAGGCATGAAACAACTTTCAAACTACTGAGAATCATGTGGCAAATTAACCCAATAAGTCTCCATCAGGTTTACATTCAGTACTTTTGAGTAAAATTGAAATGTATACTTCTTTTAATGTCATAACACTGTATGCACTGAGAAATCATCTTTTTTATCTTGAACAGCTCAGTGATATAACAGCTCTCAAACATCTCAGAATCATATGGGGAGTAATGTTAAGATGTTTCCATCAGGTTTACATGCAGTACTTTTGTGTATAATTGAAATGTATACTCCTTTTACTGTCAAAGCATTGTGTGCACTTAGAAAACAAATTTTTTGTCTTGATGAGCAGAGTCATGAAACAACTTTCAAACTACTCAGAATCATGTGGGAAATTAACCCAATATGTTTCCAACAGGTTTGCATTCAGTACTTTGGAGTAAAATTGAAATGTATACTACTTTAATGTCTGAGCATTGCATGCACTGAGAAAACAACTTTTTTGTCTTGATGAGCAGAAGCATGAAACAACTTTCAAACAACTCAGAATCATGTGAGAAGTAAACCAAAGGTGTTTCCATTAGCTTTGCAGTCAGTACTTTTGAGTATATATGAAATGTATACTCCTTTTATTGTCAAAGCATTGTGTTCACTGAGAAAACAACTTTTTTGCCTTGATGAGTAGAGGCATGAAACAACTTTCAAACTGCTGAGAATCATGTGGGAAATTAATCCAATAAGTCTCCATCAGGTTTACATTCAGTACTTTTGAGTAAAATTGAAATGTATACTTCTTTTAATGTCAGAACACTGTATGCACTGAGAAATCATCTTTTTTATCTTGAACAGCTCAGTGATATAACAGCTCACAAACATCTCAGAATCATATGGGGAGTAATGTTAAGATGTTTCCATCAGGTTTGTATGCAGTACTTTTGAGTATAATTGAAATGTATACTCCTTTTATTGTCAAAGCATTGTATGCTCTGAGAAAACAACTTTTTCGTCTTGATGAGCAGAGGCAGGAAACAACTTTCAAACTACTCAGAATCATGTGGGATGTTATCCCAATATGTTTCCATCAGGTTTACATTCAGTACATTTGTTTAAAATTCAAATGTATACTGCTTTAATGTCAGAGTATTGTATGCTCTGAGAAAACATCTTTTTTGTCTTGATGAGCAGAAGCATGAAACAACTTTCAAACTACTCAGAATCTTGTGGGAAGCTAACCCAATATGCTTCCATCAGTTTTGCATTCTGTACTTTTGAGTAAAATTCAAATGTATACTGCTTTAATGTCAGAGCGTTGTATGCACTGAGAAAACAACTTTTTTGTCTTGATGAGAAAAAGCATGAAACTACTTTCAAACAACTCAGAGTCATGTGGGAACTTAATCTAAGCTGCTTCCATTGAGTTTGCAGTCAGTACTTTTCAGTATATTTGACATGTATACTCCTTTTATTGTCCAAGCATTGTGTGCACTGAGAAAATAAGTTTTTTGTCTTGATGAGCAGAGGTTTACAATCAGTACATTTGACTAAAATTCAAATGTATGCTGCTTTAATGTCAGAGCATTGTATGCACTGAGAATACAGCTTTTATGTCTTGATGAGCAGAAGCATGAAACAACTTTGAAACAACTCAGAATCATGTGGGAAGTTAACCTAAAATGTTTCAATCAGGTTTGCATTCAGTACTTTTGAGCAAAATTGAAATGTATATTACTTTAATGTCAGAGCATTCTGTGCACTCTGAAAACTACTTTTTTCTCTTGGTGAGGCGAGGCATGAAACAACTTTCATACATCTCAGAATCATGTGGGAAGTTAACCTAATATGTTTCCAACAGGTTTGCATTCAGTACTTTTGAGTATAATTGAAATGTATACTCCTTTTATTGTCAAAGCATTGTGTGCACTGAGAAAACAACAGTTTTGTCTTGATCAGCAGAGGCATGAAACAACTTTGAAACTACTGAGAATCATGTGGGAAGTTAACCCACTATGTTTTCATCATGTTTCCATTCAGTACTTTTGAGGAAAATTGAAATGTATACTGCTTTAATGTCAGATCACTGAGAAAACAACTTTTTTGTCTTGATGAGCAGAAGCATGAAACAACTTTCAAACAATTTACAGTCATGTGAGAAGTAAACCAAAGGTGTTCCATTAGGTTTGCAGTCAGTACTTTTGAGTACATTTGAAATGTATAATAAATTTTTTGTTAAAGGATTGTATGCACTGAGAAAACAACTTTTTTCTCTTGATGAGCAGAGGCATGAAAGGACTTTCAAACAACTCAAAATCATGTGGGAAGTTAACCCAATATGTTTCCTTCAGGTTTGCATTCAGTACTTTTGAGTAAAATTCAAATGTATACTGCTTTAATGTTAGAGCATTGTATGATCTTAGAAAACAATTTTCTGTCTTGATGAGCAGAGGCATGAAACAACTTCCAAACAACTCAGAATCATGTGGGAACTTAACCTATGGTATTTCTATTAAGTTTTCATTCAGTACATTTGAGTACATTTGCAATGAATACTAAATTTTTTGTTAAAGCATTGTATGCTCTGAGAAAACAACTTTTTTGTCTTGATGAGCAGAAGCATGAAACACTTTCAAACAACTCAGAATCATTTGAGAAATAAACCAAAGGTGTTTCCATTAGGTTGGCTGTCAGTACTTTTGAGTATAATTGAAATGTATTCTCCTTTTATTGTCAAAGCATTGTGTTCACTGAGAAAACAACTTTTTTGCCTTGATGACTAGAGGCATGAAACAACTTTCAAACTACTGAGAATCATGTGGCAAATTAACCCAATAAGTCTCCATCAGGTTTACATTCAGTACTTTTGAGTAAAATTGAAATGTATACTTCTTTTAATGTCATAACACTGTATGCACTGAGAAATCATCTTTTTTATCTTGAACAGCTCAGTGATATAACAGCTCTCAAACATCTCAGAATCATATGGGGAGTAATGTTAAGATGTTTCCATCAGGTTTACATGCAGTACTTTTGTGTATAATTGAAATGTATACTCCTTTTACTGTCAAAGCATTGTGTGCACTTAGAAAACAAATTTTTTGTCTTGATGAGCAGAGTCATGAAACAACTTTCAAACTACTCAGAATCATGTGGGAAATTAACCCAATATGTTTCCAACAGGTTTGCATTCAGTACTTTGGAGTAAAATTGAAATGTATACTACTTTAATGTCTGAGCATTGCATGCACTGAGAAAACAACTTTTTTGTCTTGATGAGCAGAAGCATGAAACAACTTTCAAACAACTCAGAATCATGTGAGAAGTAAACCAAAGGTGTTTCCATTAGCTTTGCAGTCAGTACTTTTGAGTATATATGAAATGTATACTCCTTTTATTGTCAAAGCATTGTGTTCACTGAGAAAACAACTTTTTTGCCTTGATGAGTAGAGGCATGAAACAACTTTCAAACTGCTGAGAATCATGTGGGAAATTAATCCAATAAGTCTCCATCAGGTTTACATTCAGTACTTTTGAGTAAAATTGAAATGTATACTTCTTTTAATGTCAGAACACTGTATGCACTGAGAAATCATCTTTTTTATCTTGAACAGCTCAGTGATATAACAGCTCACAAACATCTCAGAATCATATGGGGAGTAATGTTAAGATGTTTCCATCAGGTTTGTATGCAGTACTTTTGAGTATAATTGAAATGTATACTCCTTTTATTGTCAAAGCATTGTATGCTCTGAGAAAACAACTTTTTCGTCTTGATGAGCAGAGGCAGGAAACAACTTTCAAACTACTCAGAATCATGTGGGATGTTATCCCAATATGTTTCCATCAGGTTTACATTCAGTACATTTGTTTAAAATTCAAATGTATACTGCTTTAATGTCAGAGTATTGTATGCTCTGAGAAAACATCTTTTTTGTCTTGATGAGCAGAAGCATGAAACAACTTTCAAACTACTCAGAATCTTGTGGGAAGCTAACCCAATATGCTTCCATCAGTTTTGCATTCTGTACTTTTGAGTAAAATTCAAATGTATACTGCTTTAATGTCAGAGCGTTGTATGCACTGAGAAAACAACTTTTTTGTCTTGATGAGAAAAAGCATGAAACTACTTTCAAACAACTCAGAGTCATGTGGGAACTTAATCTAAGCTGCTTCCATTGAGTTTGCAGTCAGTACTTTTCAGTATATTTGACATGTATACTCCTTTTATTGTCCAAGCATTGTGTGCACTGAGAAAATAAGTTTTTTGTCTTGATGAGCAGAGGTTTACAATCAGTACATTTGACTAAAATTCAAATGTATGCTGCTTTAATGTCAGAGCATTGTATGCACTGAGAATACAGCTTTTATGTCTTGATGAGCAGAAGCATGAAACAACTTTGAAACAACTCAGAATCATGTGGGAAGTTAACCTAAAATGTTTCAATCAGGTTTGCATTCAGTACTTTTGAGCAAAATTGAAATGTATATTACTTTAATGTCAGAGCATTCTGTGCACTCTGAAAACTACTTTTTTCTCTTGGTGAGGCGAGGCATGAAACAACTTTCATACATCTCAGAATCATGTGGGAAGTTAACCTAATATGTTTCCAACAGGTTTGCATTCAGTACTTTTGAGTATAATTGAAATGTATACTCCTTTTATTGTCAAAGCATTGTGTGCACTGAGAAAACAACAGTTTTGTCTTGATCAGCAGAGGCATGAAACAACTTTGAAACTACTGAGAATCATGTGGGAAGTTAACCCACTATGTTTTCATCGTGTTTCCATTCAGTACTTTTGAGGAAAATTGAAATGTATACTGCTTTAATGTCAGATCACTGAGAAAACAACTTCTTTGTCTTGATGAGCAGAAGCATGAAACAACTTTCAAACAATTTACAGTCATGTGAGAAGTAAACCAAAGGTGTTCCATTAGGTTTGCAGTCAGTACTTTTGAGTACATTTGAAATGTATAATAAATTTTTTGTTAAAGGATTGTATGCACTGAGAAAACAACTTTTTTCTCTTGATGAGCAGAGGCATGAAAGGACTTTCAAACAACTCAGAATCATGTGGCAAGTTAACCTAAAATGTTTCAATCAGGTTTGCATTCAATACTTGTTAGCAAAATTGTAATGTATGTTACTTTAATGCCAGAGCATTGTATGCCTTGACAAAACAACTTTTTTGTCTTGATGAGCAGAATCATGAAACACTTTCAAACAACTCAGAATCATGTGAGAAGTAAACCAAAGGTGTTTCCATTAGGTTGGCTGTCAGTACTTTTGAGTATAATTGAAATGTATTCTCCTTTTATTGTCAAAGCATTGTGTTCACTGAGAAAACAACTGTTTTGCCTTGATGAGCAGAGGCATGAAACAACTTTCAAACTACTGAGAATCATGTGGCAAATTAACCCAATAAGTCTCCATCAGGTTTACATTCAGTACTTTTGAGTAAAATTGAAATGTATACTTCTTTTAATGTCATAACACTGTATGCACTGAGAAATCATCTTTTTTATCTTGAACAGCTCAGTGATATAACAGCTCTCAAACATCTCAGAATCATATGGGGAGTAATGTTAAGATGTTTCCATCAGGTTTACATGCAGTACTTTTGTGTATAATTGAAATGTATACTCCTTTTACTGTCAAAGCATTGTGTGCACTTAGAAAACAAATTTTTTGTCTTGATGAGCAGAGTCATGAAACAACTTTCAAACTACTCAGAATCATGTGGGAAATTAACCCAATATGTTTCCAACAGGTTTGCATTCAGTACTTTGGAGTAAAATTGAAATGTATACTACTTTAATGTCTGAGCATTGCATGCACTGAGAAAACAACTTTTTTGTCTTGATGAGCAGAAGCATGAAACAACTTTCAAACAACTCAGAATCATGTGAGAAGTAAACCAAAGGTGTTTCCATTAGCTTTGCAGTCAGTACTTTTGAGTATATATGAAATGTATACTCCTTTTATTGTCAAAGCATTGTGTTCACTGAGAAAACAACTTTTTTGCCTTGATGAGTAGAGGCATGAAACAACTTTCAAACTGCTGAGAATCATGTGGGAAATTAATCCAATAAGTCTCCATCAGGTTTACATTCAGTACTTTTGAGTAAAATTGAAATGTATACTTCTTTTAATGTCAGAACACTGTATGCACTGAGAAATCATCTTTTTTATCTTGAACAGCTCAGTGATATAACAGCTCACAAACATCTCAGAATCATATGGGGAGTAATGTTAAGATGTTTCCATCAGGTTTGTATGCAGTACTTTTGAGTATAATTGAAATGTATACTCCTTTTATTGTCAAAGCATTGTATGCTCTGAGAAAACAACTTTTTCGTCTTGATGAGCAGAGGCAGGAAACAACTTTCAAACTACTCAGAATCATGTGGGATGTTATCCCAATATGTTTCCATCAGGTTTACATTCAGTACATTTGTTTAAAATTCAAATGTATACTGCTTTAATGTCAGAGTATTGTATGCTCTGAGAAAACATCTTTTTTGTCTTGATGAGCAGAAGCATGAAACAACTTTCAAACTACTCAGAATCTTGTGGGAAGCTAACCCAATATGCTTCCATCAGTTTTGCATTCTGTACTTTTGAGTAAAATTCAAATGTATACTGCTTTAATGTCAGAGCGTTGTATGCACTGAGAAAACAACTTTTTTGTCTTGATGAGAAAAAGCATGAAACTACTTTCAAACAACTCAGAGTCATGTGGGAACTTAATCTAAGCTGCTTCCATTGAGTTTGCAGTCAGTACTTTTCAGTATATTTGACATGTATACTCCTTTTATTGTCCAAGCATTGTGTGCACTGAGAAAATAAGTTTTTTGTCTTGATGAGCAGAGGTTTACAATCAGTACATTTGACTAAAATTCAAATGTATGCTGCTTTAATGTCAGAGCATTGTATGCACTGAGAATACAGCTTTTATGTCTTGATGAGCAGAAGCATGAAACAACTTTGAAACAACTCAGAATCATGTGGGAAGTTAACCTAAAATGTTTCAATCAGGTTTGCATTCAGTACTTTTGAGCAAAATTGAAATGTATATTACTTTAATGTCAGAGCATTCTGTGCACTCTGAAAACTACTTTTTTCTCTTGGTGAGGCGAGGCATGAAACAACTTTCATACATCTCAGAATCATGTGGGAAGTTAACCTAATATGTTTCCAACAGGTTTGCATTCAGTACTTTTGAGTATAATTGAAATGTATACTCCTTTTATTGTCAAAGCATTGTGTGCACTGAGAAAACAACAGTTTTGTCTTGATCAGCAGAGGCATGAAACAACTTTGAAACTACTGAGAATCATGTGGGAAGTTAACCCACTATGTTTTCATCATGTTTCCATTCAGTACTTTTGAGGAAAATTGAAATGTATACTGCTTTAATGTCAGATCACTGAGAAAACAACTTCTTTGTCTTGATGAGCAGAAGCATGAAACAACTTTCAAACAATTTACAGTCATGTGAGAAGTAAACCAAAGGTGTTCCATTAGGTTTGCAGTCAGTACTTTTGAGTACATTTGAAATGTATAATAAATTTTTTGTTAAAGGATTGTATGCACTGAGAAAACAACTTTTTTCTCTTGATGAGCAGAGGCATGAAAGGACTTTCAAACAACTCAGAATCATGTGGCAAGTTAACCTAAAATGTTTCAATCAGGTTTGCATTCAATACTTGTTAGCAAAATTGTAATGTATGTTACTTTAATGCCAGAGCATTGTATGCCTTGACAAAACAACTTTTTTGTCTTGATGAGCAGAATCATGAAACACTTTCAAACAACTCAGAATCATGTGAGAAGTAAACCAAAGGTGTTTCCATTAGGTTGGCTGTCAGTACTTTTGAGTATAATTGAAATGTATTCTCCTTTTATTGTCAAAGCATTGTGTTCACTGAGAAAACAACTGTTTTGCCTTGATGAGCAGAGGCATGAAACAACTTTCAAACTGCTGAGAATCATGTGGCAAATTAACCCAATAAGTCTCCATCAGGTTTACATTCAGTACTTTTGAGTAAAATTGAAATGTATACTTCTTTTAATGTCATAACACTGTATGCACTGAGAAATCATCTTTTTTATCTTGAACAGCTCAGTGATATAACAGCTCTCAAACATCTCAGAATCATATGGGGAGTAATGTTAAGATGTTTCCATCAGGTTTACATGCAGTACTTTTGTGTATAATTGAAATGTATACTCCTTTTACTGTCAAAGCATTGTGTGCACTTAGAAAACAAATTTTTTGTCTTGATGAGCAGAGTCATGAAACAACTTTCAAACTACTCAGAATCATGTGGGAAATTAACCCAATATGTTTCCAACAGGTTTGCATTCAGTACTTTGGAGTAAAATTGAAATGTATACTACTTTAATGTCTGAGCATTGCATGCACTGAGAAAACAACTTTTTTGTCTTGATGAGCAGAAGCATGAAACAACTTTCAAACAACTCAGAATCATGTGAGAAGTAAACCAAAGGTGTTTCCATTAGCTTTGCAGTCAGTACTTTTGAGTATATATGAAATGTATACTCCTTTTATTGTCAAAGCATTGTGTTCACTGAGAAAACAACTTTTTTGCCTTGATGAGTAGAGGCATGAAACAACTTTCAAACTGCTGAGAATCATGTGGGAAATTAATCCAATAAGTCTCCATCAGGTTTACATTCAGTACTTTTGAGTAAAATTGAAATGTATACTTCTTTTAATGTCAGAACACTGTATGCACTGAGAAATCATCTTTTTTATCTTGAACAGCTCAGTGATATAACAGCTCACAAACATCTCAGAATCATATGGGGAGTAATGTTAAGATGTTTCCATCAGGTTTGTATGCAGTACTTTTGAGTATAATTGAAATGTATACTCCTTTTATTGTCAAAGCATTGTATGCTCTGAGAAAACAACTTTTTCGTCTTGATGAGCAGAGGCAGGAAACAACTTTCAAACTACTCAGAATCATGTGGGATGTTATCCCAATATGTTTCCATCAGGTTTACATTCAGTACATTTGTTTAAAATTCAAATGTATACTGCTTTAATGTCAGAGTATTGTATGCTCTGAGAAAACATCTTTTTTGTCTTGATGAGCAGAAGCATGAAACAACTTTCAAACTACTCAGAATCTTGTGGGAAGCTAACCCAATATGCTTCCATCAGTTTTGCATTCTGTACTTTTGAGTAAAATTCAAATGTATACTGCTTTAATGTCAGAGCGTTGTATGCACTGAGAAAACAACTTTTTTGTCTTGATGAGAAAAAGCATGAAACTACTTTCAAACAACTCAGAGTCATGTGGGAACTTAATCTAAGCTGCTTCCATTGAGTTTGCAGTCAGTACTTTTCAGTATATTTGACATGTATACTCCTTTTATTGTCCAAGCATTGTGTGCACTGAGAAAATAAGTTTTTTGTCTTGATGAGCAGAGGTTTACAATCAGTACATTTGACTAAAATTCAAATGTATGCTGCTTTAATGTCAGAGCATTGTATGCACTGAGAATACAGCTTTTATGTCTTGATGAGCAGAAGCATGAAACAACTTTGAAACAACTCAGAATCATGTGGGAAGTTAACCTAAAATGTTTCAATCAGGTTTGCATTCAGTACTTTTGAGCAAAATTGAAATGTATATTACTTTAATGTCAGAGCATTCTGTGCACTCTGAAAACTACTTTTTTCTCTTGGTGAGGCGAGGCATGAAACAACTTTCATACATCTCAGAATCATGTGGGAAGTTAACCTAATATGTTTCCAACAGGTTTGCATTCAGTACTTTTGAGTATAATTGAAATGTATACTCCTTTTATTGTCAAAGCATTGTGTGCACTGAGAAAACAACAGTTTTGTCTTGATCAGCAGAGGCATGAAACAACTTTGAAACTACTGAGAATCATGTGGGAAGTTAACCCACTATGTTTTCATCATGTTTCCATTCAGTACTTTTGAGGAAAATTGAAATGTATACTGCTTTAATGTCAGATCACTGAGAAAACAACTTCTTTGTCTTGATGAGCAGAAGCATGAAACAACTTTCAAACAATTTACAGTCATGTGAGAAGTAAACCAAAGGTGTTCCATTAGGTTTGCAGTCAGTACTTTTGAGTACATTTGAAATGTATAATAAATTTTTTGTTAAAGGATTGTATGCACTGAGAAAACAACTTTTTTCTCTTGATGAGCAGAGGCATGAAAGGACTTTCAAACAACTCAGAATCATGTGGCAAGTTAACCTAAAATGTTTCAATCAGGTTTGCATTCAATACTTGTTAGCAAAATTGTAATGTATGTTACTTTAATGCCAGAGCATTGTATGCCTTGACAAAACAACTTTTTTGTCTTGATGAGCAGAATCATGAAACACTTTCAAACAACTCAGAATCATGTGAGAAGTAAACCAAAGGTGTTTCCATTAGGTTGGCTGTCAGTACTTTTGAGTATAATTGAAATGTATTCTCCTTTTATTGTCAAAGCATTGTGTTCACTGAGAAAACAACTGTTTTGCCTTGATGAGCAGAGGCATGAAACAACTTTCAAACTGCTGAGAATCATGTGGGAAATTAACCCAATAAGTTTCCATCATGTTTACCTTCAGTACTTTTGAGTAAAATTAAAATGTATACTTCTTTTAATGTCAGAGCACTGTATGCACTGAGCAATCATCTTTTTTATCTTGAACAGCTCAGTGATATAACAGCTCTCAAACATCTCAGAATCATATGGGGAGTAATGTTAAGATGTTTCCATCAGGTTTGCATGCAGTGCTTTTGAGTATAATTGAAATGTATACTCCTTTTATTGTCAGAGCATTCTGTGCACTGAGAAAACAACTTTTATGTCTTGATGAGCAGAGGCATGAAACAACTTTCAAACTACTCAGAATCATGTGGGAAATTAACCCAATATGTTTCCAACAGGTTTGCATTCAGTACTTTTGAGTAAAATTGAAATGTATACTACTTTAATATCTGAGCATTGTATGCACTGAGAAAACAACTTTTTTGTCTTGATGAGCAGAAGCATGAAACAACTTTCAAACAACTCAGAGTCATGTGTGAACTTAATCTAAGCTGTTTCCATTGAGTTTGCAGTCAGTACTTTTTAGTATATTTGAAATGCATACTACTTTAATGTCAGAGCATTGTGTGCACTGAGATAAGAACTTTTTTCTCTTGACGAGCAGAGTCATGAAAAACTTCCAAACAACTCAGCAACATGTGGGAACTTCATCTAAGCTGTTTCCAATGAGTTTGCAGTCAGTACTTTTGAGTATAATTGAAATGTATACTCCTTTTATTGTCAAAGCATAGTGTGTACTGAGAAAACAATATTTTTTCTCTTGATGAGCAGAGGCATGAAACAACTTCCAAACAACTCAGAATCATGTGGGAATTTAACAAAAGGTATTTACATTAAGTTTTCAGTCAGTACTTTTGAGTACATTTGAAATGTATACTAAATTTTTTGTTAAAGCATTGTATGCTCTGAGAAAACAACTTTTTTGCCTTGATGAGCAGAGGCATGAAACAACTTTCAAACTACTCAGAATCATGTGGGGAGTTATCCCAATATGTTTCTATCAGGTTTACATTCAGTACATTTGTTTAAAATGCAAATGTATACTGCTTTAATGTCAGAGTATTCTATGCTCTGAGAAAACAGCTTTTTTGTCTTGATGAGCAGAAGCATGAAACAACTTTCAAACAATTCAGAGTCATGTGAGAAGTAAACCAAAGGTGTTTCGATTAGGTTTGCAGTCAGTACTTTTGAGTATAATTGAAATGTATACTCCTTTTATTGTCAACGCCTTGTGTGCACTGAGAAAACAACTTTTTTGTCTTGATGAGCAGAGGCATGAAACAACTTTCAAACTACTCAATGTCCTTTGGCAAGTTAACCCAATATGTTTCCTTCAGGTTTACATTCAGTACTTTTGAGTAAAATTCAAATGTATACTGGTTTAATGTCAGAGCATTGTATGCTCTTAGAAAACAACTTTTTTGTCTTGATGAGGAGAGGAATGAAACAACTTCGAAACAACTCAGAATCATGTTGGAACTTAACCTATGGTATTTCCAATAAGTCTCCAGTCAGTACTTTTGAGTAGAGTTGAAATGTATACTAAATTTTTTGTTAAAGCATTGTATGCTCTGAGAAAACAACTTTTTTGTCTTGATGAGCAGAGGCATGAAACAACTTTCTAACAACTCAGAATCATTTGGCAGGTTAACCTAAAATGTTTCAATGAGGTTTGCATTCAATACTTTTTAGCAAAAATGAAATGTATATTACTTTAATGTCAGAGCATTGTATGCCCTGACAAAACAACTTTTTTGTCTTGATGAGCAGAAGCATAAAACACTTTCAAACAACTCAGAATCATATGGGGAGTAATGTTAAGATGTTTCCATCAGGTTTGCATGCAGTACTTTTGAGTATATTTGAAATGTATACCCCTTTTATTGTCAAAGCATTGTGTGCACTGAGAAAACAACTTTTTTGTCTTGATGAGCAGAGGCATGAAACAACTTTCAAACTACTGAGAATCATGTGGGAAATTAACCCAATATGTTTCAAACAGGTTTGCATTCAGTACTTTTGAGTAAAATTGACATGTATACTATTTTAATGTTTGAGCATTGTATGCACTGAGAAAACAACTCTTTTGTCTTGATGAGCAGAAGCATGAAACAACTTTCAAACAACTCAGAGTCATGTGAGAAGTAAACCAAAGGTGTTTCCATTAGGTTTCCAGTCAGTACTTTTGAGTATAATTGAAATGTATACTCCTTTTATTGTCAACGCCTTGTGTGCACTGAGAAAACATCTTTTTTCTCTTGATGAGCAGAGTCATGAAACAACTTCCAAACAACTCAGAATCATGTGGGAACCTAATCTAAGCTGTTTCCATTGAGTTTGCAGTCAGTACTTTTCAGTGCAATTGAAATATATACTCCTTTTATTGTCAAAGCATTGTGTGCACTGAGAAAATAACTTTTTTGTCTTGATTAGCAGAAGCATGAAATAACTTTCAAACTACTCAGAATCATGTGGGAAGTTAACTCAATATGTTTCCATCAGGTTTGCATTCAGTACTTTTGAGTAAAATTGAAATGTATACTACTTTAATGTCCGAGCATTGTGTGCACTGAGATAGCAACTTTTTTCTTTCGTTGAGCAGAGTCATGAAAAAACTTCCAAACAACTCAGAATCATGTGGGAACTTAATCTAAGCTGTTTCCATTTATTTTCCAGTGAGTACTTTTGAGTATAATTGAAATGAATACTCCTTTTATTGTCAAAGCATTGTGAGCACTGAGAAAACAACATTTTTGCCTTGATGAGCAGAGGCATGAAACAACTTTGAAACTACTCAGAATCATGTGGGAAAGTAACTCACTATGTTTTCATCATGTTTGCATTCAGTACTTTTGAGTAAAATTGAAATGTATATTGCTTTATTGTCAGATCATTGTAAGCTCTTAGAAAACAACTTTTTTGTCTTGATGAGCAGAGGCATGAAACAACTTTCAAACAACTCACAATCATGTGGGAAGTTAACCTAAAATGTTTCAATCAGGTTTGCATTCAGTACTTCGGAGTAAAATTGAAATGTATACTACTTCAATGTCAGAGCATTGTGTGCACTGAGAAAACATCTTTTTTCTCTTGATGAGCAGAGGCGTGAAACAACTTCCAAACAACTCAGAATCATGTGGGAGTTTAACCTAAGGGATTTCCATTAAGTTTGCAGTCAGTACTTTTGAGTATAATTGAAATGTATACTCCTTTTATTGTCAACGCCATGAGTGCACTGAGAAAACAACTTTTTTGTCTTGATGAGCAGAGGTATGAAACAACTTTCCAACTACTCAAAATCCTGTGGGAAGTTAACCCAATATGTTTCCGTCAGGTTTGCATTCTGTACTTTTGAGTAAAATTCAAATGTATGCTGCTTTAATGTTAGAGGATTGTATGATCTTAGAAAACAATTTTCTGTCTTGATGAGCAGAGGCATGAAACAACTTCCAAAGAACTCAGAATCATGTGGGAACTTAACCTATGGTATTTCCATTAAGTTTTCAGTCAGTACTTTTGAGTACATTTGAAATGTATACTAAATGTTTTGTTAAAGCATTGTATGCTCTGAGAAAACAACTTTTTTGTCTTGATGAGCAGAAGCATGAAACACTTTCAAACAACTGAGAATCATTTGAGAAATAAACCAAAGGTGTTTCCATTTGGTTGGCTGTCAGTACTTTTGAGTATAAATGAAATGTATTCTCCTTTTATTGTCAAAGCATTGTGTTCACTGAGAAAACAACTGTTTTGCCTTGATGAGCAGAGGCATGAAACAACTTTCAAACTGCTGAGAATCATGTGGGAAATTAACCCAATAAGTTTCCATCATGTTTACCTTCAGTACTTTTGAGTAAAATTAAAATGTATACTTCTTTTAATGTCAGAGCACTGTATGCACTGAGCAATCATCTTTTTTATCTTGAACAGCTCAGTGATATAACAGCTCTCAAACATCTCAGAATCATATGGGGAGTAATGTTAAGATGTTTCCATCAGGTTTGCATGCAGTGCTTTTGAGTATAATTGAAATGTATACTCCTTTTATTGTCAGAGCATTCTGTGCACTGAGAAAACAACTTTTATGTCTTGATGAGCAGAGGCATGAAACAACTTTCAAACTACTCAGAATCATGTGGGAAATTAACCCAATATGTTTCCAACAGGTTTGCATTCAGTACTTTTGAGTAAAATTGAAATGTATACTACTTTAATATCTGAGCATTGTATGCACTGAGAAAACAACTTTTTTGTCTTGATGAGCAGAAGCATGAAACAACTTTCAAACAACTCAGAGTCATGTGTGAACTTAATCTAAGCTGTTTCCATTGAGTTTGCAGTCAGTACTTTTTAGTATATTTGAAATGCATACTACTTTAATGTCAGAGCATTGTGTGCACTGAGATAAGAACTTTTTTCTCTTGACGAGCAGAGTCATGAAAAACTTCCAAACAACTCAGCAACATGTGGGAACTTCATCTAAGCTGTTTCCAATGAGTTTGCAGTCAGTACTTTTGAGTATAATTGAAATGTATACTCCTTTTATTGTCAAAGCATAGTGTGTACTGAGAAAACAATATTTTTTCTCTTGATGAGCAGAGGCATGAAACAACTTCCAAACAACTCAGAATCATGTGGGAATTTAACAAAAGGTATTTACATTAAGTTTTCAGTCAGTACTTTTGAGTACATTTGAAATGTATACTAAATTTTTTGTTAAAGCATTGTATGCTCTGAGAAAACAACTTTTTTGCCTTGATGAGCAGAGGCATGAAACAACTTTCAAACTACTCAGAATCATGTGGGGAGTTATCCCAATATGTTTCTATCAGGTTTACATTCAGTACATTTGTTTAAAATGCAAATGTATACTGCTTTAATGTCAGAGTATTCTATGCTCTGAGAAAACAGCTTTTTTGTCTTGATGAGCAGAAGCATGAAACAACTTTCAAACAATTCAGAGTCATGTGAGAAGTAAACCAAAGGTGTTTCGATTAGGTTTGCAGTCAGTACTTTTGAGTATAATTGAAATGTATACTCCTTTTATTGTCAACGCCTTGTGTGCACTGAGAAAACAACTTTTTTGTCTTGATGAGCAGAGGCATGAAACAACTTTCAAACTACTCAATGTCCTTTGGCAAGTTAACCCAATATGTTTCCTTCAGGTTTACATTCAGTACTTTTGAGTAAAATTCAAATGTATACTGGTTTAATGTCAGAGCATTGTATGCTCTTAGAAAACAACTTTTTTGTCTTGATGAGGAGAGGAATGAAACAACTTCGAAACAACTCAGAATCATGTTGGAACTTAACCTATGGTATTTCCAATAAGTCTCCAGTCAGTACTTTTGAGTAGAGTTGAAATGTATACTAAATTTTTTGTTAAAGCATTGTATGCTCTGAGAAAACAACTTTTTTGTCTTGATGAGCAGAGGCATGAAACAACTTTCTAACAACTCAGAATCATTTGGCAGGTTAACCTAAAATGTTTCAATGAGGTTTGCATTCAATACTTTTTAGCAAAAATGAAATGTATATTACTTTAATGTCAGAGCATTGTATGCCCTGACAAAACAACTTTTTTGTCTTGATGAGCAGAAGCATAAAACACTTTCAAACAACTCAGAATCATATGGGGAGTAATGTTAAGATGTTTCCATCAGGTTTGCATGCAGTACTTTTGAGTATATTTGAAATGTATACCCCTTTTATTGTCAAAGCATTGTGTGCACTGAGAAAACAACTTTTTTGTCTTGATGAGCAGAGGCATGAAACAACTTTCAAACTACTGAGAATCATGTGGGAAATTAACCCAATATGTTTCAAACAGGTTTGCATTCAGTACTTTTGAGTAAAATTGACATGTATACTATTTTAATGTTTGAGCATTGTATGCACTGAGAAAACAACTCTTTTGTCTTGATGAGCAGAAGCATGAAACAACTTTCAAACAACTCAGAGTCATGTGAGAAGTAAACCAAAGGTGTTTCCATTAGGTTTCCAGTCAGTACTTTTGAGTATAATTGAAATGTATACTCCTTTTATTGTCAACGCCTTGTGTGCACTGAGAAAACATCTTTTTTCTCTTGATGAGCAGAGTCATGAAACAACTTCCAAACAACTCAGAATCATGTGGGAACCTAATCTAAGCTGTTTCCATTGAGTTTGCAGTCAGTACTTTTCAGTGCAATTGAAATATATACTCCTTTTATTGTCAAAGCATTGTGTGCACTGAGAAAATAACTTTTTTGTCTTGATTAGCAGAAGCATGAAATAACTTTCAAACTACTCAGAATCATGTGGGAAGTTAACTCAATATGTTTCCATCAGGTTTGCATTCAGTACTTTTGAGTAAAATTGAAATGTATACTACTTTAATGTCCGAGCATTGTGTGCACTGAGATAGCAACTTTTTTCTTTCGTTGAGCAGAGTCATGAAAAAACTTCCAAACAACTCAGAATCATGTGGGAACTTAATCTAAGCTGTTTCCATTTATTTTCCAGTGAGTACTTTTGAGTATAATTGAAATGAATACTCCTTTTATTGTCAAAGCATTGTGAGCACTGAGAAAACAACATTTTTGCCTTGATGAGCAGAGGCATGAAACAACTTTGAAACTACTCAGAATCATGTGGGAAAGTAACTCACTATGTTTTCATCATGTTTGCATTCAGTACTTTTGAGTAAAATTGAAATGTATATTGCTTTATTGTCAGATCATTGTAAGCTCTTAGAAAACAACTTTTTTGTCTTGATGAGCAGAGGCATGAAACAACTTTCAAACAACTCACAATCATGTGGGAAGTTAACCTAAAATGTTTCAATCAGGTTTGCATTCAGTACTTCGGAGTAAAATTGAAATGTATACTACTTCAATGTCAGAGCATTGTGTGCACTGAGAAAACATCTTTTTTCTCTTGATGAGCAGAGGCGTGAAACAACTTCCAAACAACTCAGAATCATGTGGGAGTTTAACCTAAGGGATTTCCATTAAGTTTGCAGTCAGTACTTTTGAGTATAATTGAAATGTATACTCCTTTTATTGTCAACGCCATGAGTGCACTGAGAAAACAACTTTTTTGTCTTGATGAGCAGAGGTATGAAACAACTTTCCAACTACTCAAAATCCTGTGGGAAGTTAACCCAATATGTTTCCGTCAGGTTTGCATTCTGTACTTTTGAGTAAAATTCAAATGTATGCTGCTTTAATGTTAGAGGATTGTATGATCTTAGAAAACAATTTTCTGTCTTGATGAGCAGAGGCATGAAACAACTTCCAAAGAACTCAGAATCATGTGGGAACTTAACCTATGGTATTTCCATTAAGTTTTCAGTCAGTACTTTTGAGTACATTTGAAATGTATACTAAATGTTTTGTTAAAGCATTGTATGCTCTGAGAAAACAACTTTTTTGTCTTGATGAGCAGAAGCATGAAACACTTTCAAACAACTGAGAATCATTTGAGAAATAAACCAAAGGTGTTTCCATTTGGTTGGCTGTCAGTACTTTTGAGTATAAATGAAATGTATTCTCCTTTTATTGTCAAAGCATTGTGTTCACTGAGAAAACAACTTTTTTGCCTTGATGAGTAGAGGCATGAAACAACTTTCAAACTACTGAGAATCATGTGGCAAATTAACCCAATAAGTCTCCATCAGGTTTACATTCAGTACTTTTGAGTAAAATTGAAATGTATACTTCTTATAATGTCAGAACACTGTATGCACTGAGAAATCATCTTTTTTATCTTGAACAGCTCAGTGATATAACAGCTCTCAAACATCTCAGAATCATATGGCGAATAATATTAAGATGTTTCCATCAGGTTTGCATGCAGTACTTTTGTGTATAATTGAAATGTATACTCCTTTTACTGTCAAAGCATTGTGTGCACTTAGAAAACAACTTTTTTGTCTTGATGAGCAGAGGCATGAAACAACTTTCAAACAACTCAGAATCATGTGGGAAATTAACCCAATATGTTTCCAACAGGTTTGCATTCAGTACTTTGGAGTAAAATTGAAATGTATACTACTTTAATGTCTGAGCATTGTATGCACTGAGAAAACAACTTTTTTGTCTTGATGAGCAGAAGCATGAAACAACTTTCAAACAACTCAGAATCATGTGAGAAGTAAACCAAAGGTGTTTCCATTAGGTTTGCAGTCAGTACTTTTGAGTATAAATGAAATGTATACTCCTTTTATTGTCAAAGCATTGTGTTCACTGAGAAAACAACTTTTTTGCCTTGATGAGTAGAGGCATGAAACAACTTTCAAACTGCTGAGAATCATGTGGGAAATTAACCCAATAAGTCTCCATCAGGTTTACATTCAGTACTTTTGAGTAAAATTGAAATGTATACTTCTTTTAATGTCAGATCACTGTATGCACTGAGAAATCATATTCTTTATCTTGAACAGCTCAGTGATATAACAGCTCTCAAACATCTCAGAATCATATGGGGAGTAATGTTAAGATGTTTCCATCAGGTTTGCATGCAGTACTTTTGAGTATAATTGAAATGTATACTCCTTTTATTGTCAAAGCATTGTGTGCACTGAGAAAACAACTTTTTTGTCTTGATGAGCAGAGGCATGAAACAACTTTCAAACTACCCAGAATCATGTGGGAAATTAACCCAATATGTTTCCAACAGGTTTGCATTCAGTACTTTGGAGTAAAATTGAAATGTATACTACTTTAATGTCTGAGCATTGTATGCACTGAGAAAACAACTTTTTTGTCTTGATGAGCAGAAGCATGAAACAACTTTCAAACAACTCAGAATCATGTGAGAAGTAAACCAAAGGTGTTTCCATTAGGTTTGCAGTCAGTACTTTTGAGTATAAATGAAATGTATACTCCTTTTATTGTCAACGCCTTGTGTACACTGAGAAAACATCTTTTTTCTCTTGATGAGCAGAGTCATGAAACAACTTCCAAACAACTCAGAGTCATGTGGGAACTTATTCTAAGCTGTTTCCATTGAGTTTGCAGTCAGTACTTTTCAGTGTAATTGAAATGTATACTCCTTTTATTGTCAAAGCATTGTGTGCACTAAGAAAATAACTTTTTTGTCTTGATTAGCAGAGGCATGAAACAAGTTTCAAACTACTCAGAATCATGTGGGAAGTGAACCCAATATGTTTCCATCCGGCTTGCAATCAGTACATTTGAGTAAAATTCAAATGTATGCTGCTTTAATGTCAGAGCATTGTGTGCACTGAGATAGCAACTTTTTTCTTTTGTTGAGCAGAGTCATGAAAAAACTTCCAAACAACTCAGAATCATGTGGGAACTTAATCTAAGCTGTTTCCATTTAGTTTCCAGTGAGTACTTGTGAGTATAGTTGAAATGTATGTTCCTTTTATTGTCAAAGCATTGTGTGCACTGAGAAAACAACATTTTTGTCTTGATGAGCAGAGGCACGAAACAACTTTCAAACTACTCAGAATCATGTGGGAAGTTAACCCACTATGTTTTCATCATGTTTGCATTCAGTACTTTTGAGTAAAATTGAAATGTATACTGCTTTAATGTCAGATCACTGTCTGCACTGAGTAAACAACTTTTTTGTCTTGATGAGCAGAAGCATGAAACAACTTTCAAACAATTCAGAGCCATGTGAGAAGTAAACCAAAGGTGTTTCCATTAGGTTTGCAGTCAGTACTTTTGAGTATATTTGAAATGTATACTCCTTTTATTGTCAGCGCCTTGTGTGCACTGAGAAAACAACTTTTTTGTCTTGATGAGCAGAGGGATGAAACAACTTTCAAACTACTCAAAATCCTGTGGGAAGTTAACCTATGGTATTTCCGTTAAGTTTTCAGTCAGTTCTTTTGAGTACATTTGAAATGTATACTAAATTTTTTGTTAAAGCA